>NW_009622437.1:0-716 GCF_000690535.1 Cariama cristata | reverse complement strand
GGGTGAGGTAAATGCCTGAAGTCCCTCTGGAAAAAGACATTGCCCTGCAGAGAGACTTTCCAGTGCTGGCAGAAAAAGATGCTTGCTATGGGATCTCTGTGGCTATATGATTTTGCATACAGGCTACAGTTCTCCTGCCTTACCCATCTTTAGGATACCAGCCAGCTGTTTAATCCCAGGAAACGAAGGCGGCAAGCTGGAGGAGGGGGTGGGGGGAGGCTCCTGAATTGGTTTGTGGTGGGTTTTGGAAGAAGAGAAGAGACATTGCTGGTTTTTGCCTGTGGGCAGATTCCCAGTGGCTTGCACAGCGTTGCATGGCGGCACCGGGGAGACGGCCGAAATAGGCAGAAGGGAAACTGCAGAAATGTTGACTCCGGGCTGGAGCGATGCAAACATTAGTTTCACTGCCCCAAGGGCTGTGGTTGCAAACTCAGCAGCACTTGTGCATTACAGAGATGCAAGATAGAGACCAACTGGTTAGTGGTGACTGCCCAGCCAACATCTGACATACACAGTGGCACAAAGTCATGACCAAGCACATAGTGAATCCCAGTGGAGCTACTACTTTGTAAACTACCTCATAAACTGCATTAGAGATATTCCAAATACTTCATTTCATGTTATTAAAGATTGGATACTCCTTCAGGTGTGGCAGACTTTGAAACATATTGGACATTATAAACCTTCTATCCAGGGCTATATACATACCCATTTGG
>NW_009622436.1:21881-27362 GCF_000690535.1 Cariama cristata | reverse complement strand
TGTACAGACCTGTAGCCCCAGAAAACTGGCATTTATTTTTAAGTAGAAAACTCCGCACCATGGAAACGGGGCTCGGTTCAGAGGGAGCCTCGCTCCCTACAGTGGGTCTCTTGTGTCAGTCAAGCGAGGCGGTGAAGGCGAAGTATCAGAAGAGTTCGGGGTTAGGAAAAACTGTGGAGAAGGTGTGGGCAGAATCTGTCAGACTTCTGGTTCTCTGCCTGTCGCTCTTTCGCTTGACAAACACTGAACGCGAAGCAAAAAAAAAAAAAAAAAAGAGAAAAGAAGCTGTTTATGCCACCGGAGGAGATGCCTTCCTAAAGGCGTGTTCCTCTGCAAAGCGAAAGAGTGATGCCTTTTGACCCGACGAGCGTTAACCCCGCTCAGCTTTCCTCCCGTCAGCGCTCCCTTGAACATCAGGTGGAAGGCTCCTCATCCGCTTCCAGAGCAAGGGAACGAGGGCTGAGACTGCAGTAAATGAAGGGGCACGGGGGAAGAGAAGCTGAAGGCACTCGGCACCTTGCAGCTCCGGATCTGTAAGAAGTTCATAACCATCCGTGTTCAGTGTAGGCTCACTTTTTCCCCACGGGATGCGGGTGAAGTTGGCTGTTTGTCCGCTCCCCACTACCACGTAACCGCGTGTGGTTGGGAGCCGCGGGGAATGTCCGTGCCCAGGCGCAGAGCAGGTGAAACACACGGCTTTGCGCTCTGGCAGGAGGGTAAATTCAGGGCCAGCGGAACTTGTGGAAGAAAGTAAACCGTGTTCAAATAACTTGGCCACATGCTACAGCAGGATGCTTTGGAAATACACAGGCATCGTCAGTGCTACTAGGCAGGCGTAGCTTGCTTAGCCTTAGTGGGAATAGCCTCTGAAGGAACAAGGAGCGTGGCAGAGTTTAAAGGGAAACGTCTTTGCTTGGACATGGTCTAAATGCTTAGCTCTGTGCGGGACGAAACCTCGGCTTCGCAGCTGGCACCAGCATCGCGGGGACCGAGGCAGAGCTTTCGGGGGTGCGCTCCTCCCTCGCTCAGCCTCCCCGCGGCATCGCTGGCTTCGCTGCTCCTGCTCGCTCTGGCGAGGCTCCCGGGCGGTTCCCCACCTCGCTTTTCCCTAAAATTGCTCTGCGTGGTTTCTAGACATCCCTAGTTGGGATTCGCTCCGTCCGTGCGTGCGGCGATGGTGCCCTCACGCTGAGCCGACCCCGTTACTCCCACCCCCGCGTGAACAGTGATAAGTACGACAAACTGCTCAGCTTTCCATCCCAAATACACATCCAGAGAGATGCTGCCGGAGAATAAATGCTCCTTGTGTGTTAGATGGTTGTGAATGCATAAAATATTAAATGTATTCTTACCACTATAGTTATCCTGCCTATAAAGCAATGATGTTATAAAATATTAATCCTTCGCAGCCGTTAACAGCAGCAAGTTCCTCCGTGGAATCTGTCACTCTTAGAGGTGACAAACAGAAGTAACGGCAGTAACTCCTCCAGCGTTCTTTGTGAGAACGTAATAAAATCATCCCAAAGCATTTCTGACAGTGAAGAAAATGCTATTAAGCCATCAGATTTTCTTCTTCATGTTTTAGTTAATTAAGGAAAGGAAAGCAGCGCTGTACAATGGTGCAGCAGTTTGCACCTGAATTAATACACTGGTAGTTTAATTGCATTTTCCACTGGTAGGGAGCTTTTTTGATTTTTTTTTTTTTTTCCTGGCTTACAATACAAATGAATGGATTCTCTTGTTGGTATTTAATTAGTTGAGAAAGGACATGGGAGCGATAGAAATTTTAGCTATTTCTGAGCATCTAGCTAATGACTGCTTTTCTGGCCCTCTAAACAAGAAGATGAGGGGTGGCGGTATGACCGCTAAAACCAACTCATGGCATAAAAATAATGCATTTTCAGATAAGGTGTAGTTTTCAGTTTCAGGTAATACAGTACTTAAATTTTAGTGTCTTACTGAGTGTTTCTTTCATGTTTGTGTTTAAAAGCTTTTCCCTTGATATATGAACTAATAGAGCTGTCCAAGGAAATACCATTTTTATCTACGCATAACCCACTGGACTATATTACATAAAGGTATATTTGAAGTTCATGACCCTAATATTTTTTATTTAATACCGAGGAATTTCTAGTTTTTACACTGAGTCAACCCAACCTTCTATCCTACTTGTACCACTTGTATAAAATAGATGAACTCAAGTAACAGAAGGAAGAATATAAATTAAGACAAGCAGGTGCTAAGTTGCAGAAACAGTTTCCAAAGCACTGACATCTCAGCAGCAGCAGCATTTGTTTGTTAGTGCCGGGCGCAGCGCGTGCTCGTTACTGTATGTCCTTAAGGCCCTTACAACTTCTGGCTAGGTTATAAGAGTATACTTCAGCGCTATTACATGAACATTTATAAATGGTAGTCCCTCAAGTTGTTCGACCAACAGTTGAGAAACTATGCAAGTTATTAACATATCACTGGAGTTAATTAAAAAGAGAATGTGGCAGTTTTCAACAATTTTCAACAAATACTTGTAGGAAGTTATACTGGGATGCATCTTGGAAGCAATCTCCAAAATTAACAACTCCTGAAAATGAGCAAATGAGTAATTTTTAGGTTTCATAGAAATTGCTTTAGGTGATGAAATAGATACTCTTTGGTTTGTACCAGAAGTAATTTTCAGTAATTTGTGTGTTGCTGTAGTTAAATGGAATATTTAACTACGGGTTCATACTCTGCACTGATTTATTCTTTGCTTAAGCAAAATTCCCAATGGTTTAGTGAATTGTGCTTTCACAGTTGCAGGATTAGCCCCATAATTTTCTCTCCAATTGAGAAATACAGATTGAAAGCAGACACAGATAAGTCAACCTAACCTGCAAAATACTATTTTCTATTAAGTTGAAGTTTTCCATATCGATTTCAAAATCTAGGTCTGTATTTCCCCCAGCAGGGCTAGAGCCGTGAGGCTTTTTCCTGCGCGATACCACCATTCCCACACTGAGAGAACGAGAAAGCCAAACCCCTGATTAATTGCACTGCCAATTTGCTACTTTTTATCAACTCTTTTTGAGATTTTGTTGGTGAAGGGAATGATACTCATACACATTTGAGCTTCATCGGTGTGAGATGGCAAAAGCTGCATTTGGAAAGCCTCTATCATATTTGAACATCATTAAAAATGTTCAAAAGTATTTCTTACTGGGCGTCTACAGGTTGTTCTATTCCGTAATACTGTAGGAAGTGGGACTGCGTTTTCTGTCATGAGATGATGAGGCATTAACTGCATTTTGTTCACCAGGTCCTGAATGCTCAGTGGTTTATCATTTCACTGTAATACAATTTGCCTAAATTTCCTCATTCTACACCTGACAGGAAACTATCTTGCTACAAATATTTCTCAAGGGTTGCCACCAAAACATCTGAACGTTAATTTTTATGCATTTCCCTCCTCATTGGATTTGACAGTCCTGTACAGGTGTGAGACAGTGCAGTGTTTGGCTTGATGCTTTAAGTGGTTCATCAGGTTAAAAATACCCTGCAAAAGGCAGATCAAAAATGTGTGGCCGGCACCGTAGCAGGGCGGTCCGGCAAGTCCGCGCTTGTGCAGCCAAGGTCAGGGGAGCCTCCGTGCCTACAGGGAGCTCGGGGGAAACGCTTGGCTGCGGAATGATTTGCGTGGTTTCACCCTCAGTTATTAAAATCAAAACCTTATGGGTGATGTCTTTGTGTTCTACCGTTTAGGCTTGGTGATGCAGGGCGGTGGATTACTTCGGGCTCCATACCAGTGTGTTTCCAGGCTTTTGTAGCACGCTGTGCTGTACAAAAGAACCCAGCCGCACTGGGTTGCTCCATTGGGGAATATTAAAAAGTTGTGAAGCCAGCGGATGTTAAATGGGCATCCTTGTATTGAACTCAGGGGAGCTGTGCCGGTTCAAGTTGCCTGAGGAGCTGCCGGACATACTTAATGTATTGAGAAAGATGAAACTTTTGTAATTCCCCTGACTGACCTACCTGCTTGCCACCCTTCCTAATGACGGGCGGGATCTGACCGAATCAGGTCCTGTGTATCTTTAGCTCTTCTTTTACCCAAGGGCACCCTACAGGGCATTTCTGGAGCTCACTCCCGAGGCCAAGCGGTGGTGGTCATGGCGTGCGTGAAGCTCGGACGCGCTGCCGTGACCCGCGACACCGTCGGCTCGTGGGTTTGCTGAGTGGCTGTGCCCTGGCCAGAGCATCCTTGTTGCTGGGACGGTGTAAGGTGCCGCTCAGGCTTCATGGGAACTGTGGAGGAGACCCTCCCTTTCCAGAAAATTGGCGGTTTGCGTCTCTCTTGTCAGAATAAACCTACGTCCTAAATACCTGCTTTAGCACGAAATAGATGAGCTGTAAAGGCGCACGATAGTCTTCAAGTAGTCTGTAATGCTGTAGCTTGATGGTTATGCAGCAGGCAGCCAGCTGCTCAGGGCTGTGTTAGCAAAATCACCGAGCTCGAGTGGCTTCTGTCCTGGACCACTTGGACCACTTGGCAGTAGAGGTTGAAGGAGAACAACAGAGAGAAGGTCCTGAGACCAGAAAATTAAAACTAAGGAAGCAAGGCTGGATTTGCCTAGCTTGGACCAGAGATAGAATGGTTTAGAGAGTACTGTGGGAGATAAAAACGTTTTAAAAACACATCATGAAGATAGGTTAGTCCTGCATTTCACATTTTGGGACATGTGTGGTTGACTATGGCGAATTTCACGTCGCTCTCTTGGTGAAAAGTTGAGTCGGTTGTAGGAAACTGAAATGGAAGGCAAGGCAGGGCATTGACATCGGTGCTGTAGTATTTAATTATTTCCTCTTAACCCAAGCAAGGTGTATCCTAATGTACCCCTAGGCAAAACAGGTCCGTAGTGCCGCGGTGAGCTCCGGGTGGGCCGAGACACGGGACATGCTGATGTGACTCACCAAGGCTTCACCTGCTTTTGTGTAACACGTGGGCATCAGTTCAGAGAGTTAAGATTTGGGTAAAATACAGGATGGAATCTCCAAAACAGTGAAATCGATGAAATTTTACCAAAGGATAAGATTTTTTCATCAAATATTTTGTTTATGCCAAGTGGTTGATACTTAACCTAGTACTTTTTCAGTTAACAATTCATGCAGAGTGCAGTGATCATTGCAGGAGGAACAACCTTTATAAATAAAATCAAATTAAATTTCTCTGAATTTAATTTCTTGCTTAATAGCCTATTTGTAGTGTTCAGGTGTAATAATTTTTTTAAAATTCCTGCGGCTTTCCCGTAACACCTAATTTCACTTACTCAGAGGGCATTTGCCTCGGCATCAGTTCTTGCTGTAACTATAAGCTCCTCCATATGGCTCCGTCTTCGCTTTTCCATTCAGACCCCAAGTACAATCTCAATACTGTTTTTTCATTACAGTCTGTTTTGTATATCCTGGTGAGTAATAAAGCTTAAATTCTGCTTCCCTCCTTCCCCCACCACC
>NW_009622436.1:18795-21853 GCF_000690535.1 Cariama cristata | reverse complement strand
CCCCCCCCCCCCCAATATTTTAAACAACTGCCTCTAATCTTCTTTTCTCAGAAAGGCTTGATTTGACCAACTAGACTATAGATTGTACTGCAGTTAAAAAAAAAAAAAAAAAATCCTATCCAAGAACTGATTAGTTTTACTCCACAGCTTTGGATCTGTAACCCGCAAGCCCAGTATGTCCTAGTTTTTGGTTGACTTTAGATTTTAGTTTGCAGTAATGAGTTTATGATTTTGGGAAAGCTTTGCAGTGGGAATGTTATTACCCTTCCCTCTTTCTCTCTTTCTGCTGAAGGTGGTACAGTATTATCTAGAAAATTATTAACATTCAAATGATAAATTTGTTTTCACTGAGCAAAATCAAGATTCGAAATTAAAACTCTTTCATTATTCTAAATAGGCATCTTTTTCATTTCAGCTAGAGGAGTGAGTATCCCATAGAACTGCTATTTTTTTTTTTTATTCCTCTGACAGTGCAGAAGGTTCCTTGTAT
Organism: Cariama cristata; assembly: GCF_000690535.1. Classification (NCBI taxonomy): domain Eukaryota; kingdom Metazoa; phylum Chordata; class Aves; order Cariamiformes; family Cariamidae; genus Cariama; species Cariama cristata. Next base: position 21,363 of record NW_009622436.1, on the reverse strand, counting down.
TATCTTTACAGCCTCACCTGTACCGAGACATTAAATTAGGGCGGCACAGACACTGGGAAATGTGAATCAGTTATATGGCCCAGCAGTACAGACAAAGAGTTAGAAGTGGTCTCAAAGGCTCAGTTTTGAGCTTCTTTTCTTGGGTCCATCAGGCTCTTTACAATTACACCTTCTAGTTGTTGTTCCTTTGGGCTTTCAGACTGCACCACCACAAGTTTAAAAGCGGAGCATTGTAAATTCTGTTAGCATTGAAGCTCTTCCCACATTCTGCCGTCGGATCTGCACATGCGGACTTGGCCTATTTCAAGGAAAATTATGTTTACAGCACATTGATTCTGGCTGGGGTTCAAGACCAGCCATCCTTCCATATTGCCGGATGGCACCGAGGTCCTGCTGCAGCGCTGCGGGGGTGGAAGCGACAGTCGGAGTGCAGAGGTACTTCCAGAAATAGGGAGCAGGACTTGCTTCGGGTGAGCAAGTGTGCCAGACTCGTTGTTCTGCCTACGTCTGAAGGGGCGGCGAAACTTCCCACAGCCGCGCTGTCCAAGCGACCCTTCTGCGAGAAGCGTTATCACGGATGCTGAGGCTTTGCTTCGGCTCTCAGGTGGAGAAGGAGCAGAGCCCTCCCTGAATTCAGTGGTGCACCACTGAGACCTTAAAATCACCCTGAGTTTTGCGTGCTCTCCTACAGAGAAAAAAACCCCAACAAACCTAAAACCAACAAAAACTCGACACTTTTTTTTTAAGAGATCAAGCATGCAGAAATGTAGTAAGAGCCATTCACTACGCCGTAAGTAGTACAGCCTTTTCAGTTCTAAATGCTTTGGACGGAATAAGCAGGGAAAGACACTAGTGTATGCTGTAGATCCAAGGGTTTGGGAGAAAAAAAAAAGCTATTTTAGGAGACCAACATTAGGTAGCTATAAGAAAAGAACTAAAACCGTTTGAAGACACGAGTTTATTCTCTGCTTCCCCTGGGATGAGCGATGGAGCAGAGTCCTGCCAGGATATTTGTACGGTGCTTGCTGCCGCTCCCTGCCGCTAAAGCTCACCCCCCCGTCCCCTCCCGGGAGAGAGCTGTCGTCGGTGGCCCCAGCGTGCAGCCCATGTCCCCAGGTGAGTCACGAGGCTCGCAGTAATTTCTGCCGTTCACGGCGGTCCCTATGTCAGCCCAGCATACCCTGAGTATTGCTGTGGTGGCGTAGGTCTTCAGCGCTAAGTGCCTGGGACTTAGAGTCCTGCCTCGCTATAGCTTTGCCAAGCTACGGTAACACCGCTGCTGTATCTGGTAATGCAACAGCACAATTAAACAGAGAACGACTGCTATGCATTGTGCTGTCCGTAGGGCAAGCTGGGTTATCGGAATTGGGTTTAGCGTGATTCCGCGAGGCGGTACTGAGAAGAAAAGCTGTATGTACCTTATATTCTTGGATCGTATAACTAGAAGGTGAATCCGTGGAAATTGGTGCTTTGGGGGTCTGCCAAGTGATGAATGGTTGTATGAACTAGTTTCCTTACTGCTTTGTTTATCTAGAAGGAACTGTGTCGTATTTCAGCAAGAATTGTAGTGAATAATGACAACACTGAGATCCTCTGAAGCTCCGAATACTTCACAAAGCATGTACAATTAGTTTTATTTTATGACTGGGGAAGCCAGGGCCAGATAACTGAGTAGGTTTGCTGGCAAAATCGTGGCAAAGCTGGGAGTGACTCCAGGTCTGTCGAGTGCCGTCACCCCAGACCCCTGCCCGCTGCATCACAACTTTAACCTTTCCTCATAGTTTGTATATCAGGTGAAGATTCGCATAGATCCTTTGGAAATCAGTAGTATGAAGTGCCAAGCGTTGCTGTGTGTTTAACGAAACAATTTATAGGCAGGCGTTTCGTGGCCAGAGCGGTTTGCAGGTGCTTGGAGCTCAGCCCTGGCTGTGCAGTGCAAAGCAGACAGCGCTGAGGATTTTCCCTGATGCTGGCGAATTCTCTGAAGAAGCGGAGCGCCTGCCTTCCTCTCCCGGTTTGGGTAGTGGCCGAATATTAGGTGTTGCATCTGACCTTAGCCAGAAGCCCCTCGGGACCGCCAGCACCCGAGGCCCTTGGAAGTGCCTTTTCGCCGCTCAGGTTTCTGCTGAGCATCGTTTCGGCATGGTTTGCCACGTCCTCTCCAGCCTCCGGCTTCGCCTCTGCCCAGTGGGGTGGTGTTCTGCGGAAGATCAGCCATGGCGACTCTTCGCTAGGGATGGACACCTTTAGGGTGCAGAAGAATTTCACCTTTTTCTTCCTCCATTTTGGCACTCCGACAGACTTCTCACTATGGCACGCATAGCCTCTGTAATTATATCTATTTTGAATACAGAAACATTTTGTTATTTACACCCTTTCTAGAAGGATATTACGTACGTTGGCAAGGTGGTTAAGTGTTTTACTAGGCTGTAACTCCCAGGCAAATACAGCAGCCCACGTGAATGGGGCTGACTGGTTCTCTTGCCTCACGTTTGTCCCAGCAGCGTGTTTCCCCCTTCTCCCCCAAGAAGGGGTCTAGGCAGTCCGAAAGCGACTTCCAGAGCGGTC
>NW_009622436.1:12369-18785 GCF_000690535.1 Cariama cristata | reverse complement strand
GTAGGATGTACCATCAAAACTGATGAAGTCTTTATCAAATATTCAGGTATCCTTCTGAAATTCTACAGGCATGCTAGCTAGGAATTAACTCTGGCTTCAGGAACTGCACATCTCAGGGCTTACAGTCCTTTGCTTTCACTGTCTCGGTCTCATCCCTGATGAAGATATGGAGAACTGAAAATTAGATGCGCTGAGATGTAAACATCCAGAGGAAAAAAAAAACCCACAAAAATACAACTTTTGCTTTCATGAAAATAACCTTTTCTCCACTTACATTCAAGAAAAAATACAAGAGAAGCCAAAGCCATTTTAATCCTTCTCACGGTGCAAATGGCTTTCTCCTAAAAGTCTTGGGGGCCCTGTGCCAACCCCGTCATTTCTGTAAAGGTTATGAAGAGGAAGCTCAGGCCTGACGGAATGTGAAGAGTCGTTTACGTGAAACAGTTACTTCATTTTCGAGGAACTGCAAATTAATCCCGATTTCTCTGGAACGGTCCCAAGAGATTAATCTCAAGACATCTGAGCCCGTATCAAGCTTAGAGGCTCCCTATCAGTAGTCAGAGGAGAGGAGGCCAGGTTGCTGCAGCAACAGCGTGACATATGTAAAACTCTGTTTGATTATGTCAGTATCACACAGAAAGCTGTTTAAAAGTTAGGTCAGGTTTTTTTAGCTGTACTACACTTTTCCAGAGACTGCCAGTCACTGTCAGATTGGCCAGTGAGTCAAAATGCGTGATGAATAACTTCAGCAATCCCATGTGGGTAGCAAATTAGCTGTCTGCATAAAATAGTGGAGTAATAAGCTATTGAGAACTATTAAAGAAACTGGTAGTAAGCCACTTAAGAATTCTTCCCTGCAATTTGGAGACAAATAAAATTCCAGTTTCTGATTAAAATATTTCCATGTTTTGCTTTTGAATGCTTTTATTCATCTTAGGATTCAGAAAGAGCATAGGAAATTACTTAAAAATCAAACAGATGATCTTTGATCGTCTGTTGGAATGGGAGGTGGATGGGTAAATACCTTCTGCGGGGCACAAGCAGGACACGGAGTCACTGCTGTACTGTTTTCCCTTAGGAGTGTTCTAATGTGTTTTGTGTGATAAACCACGCTCACACTGAACAAAATGGCTTTGTTAATAGAACGCTGTATTCCAAATTTATTCGTCCATACTTAAAAATTGTAAGTGCAAAAGACTATGGTAAAAGAGTGCAGTAAATGAGGCAGAAGTCCTGAAGAATAGTGTATGTAGCTAGGTAACAAAAGGTGGGATTTTGAAGTTGCTCAGTCAACATTAGTTTGATATTTCGCATCTTCTGGGGTTTCACTTTTTAATCTTGTATTTTTGTATAAAAAGGTCTTGGTATGATTGTCTGTCACTGTGTGAAAAGCAATCAGAAATGCCAGGAACGTTCTCCACACGCCCGACGGGCACGGCCAGGATCGCTCGTGGGATGCAGGATCCCGCCCGTCATGGTGGCTGTGGCTGTTCCGCCCGCGGACCCGGCCCTGGGGAAGGCCGGGACAGACTTCTGCGGGCGTTCTCCCGGCGGTGTCTGGTGGTGGGGAGCTGGCCCGCGGCACAGCCAAGGGGCACCGCGGGCTCCTGGCTCATGCTGCTGTAGGCAAGGAGCAGCCTTTGTCTCTGTGTTTCCCCCCGCATCCAGTAAAGGATGGAGGTTCTCCTTAGCCCTCCTTTTGTGGCTTATGTATTTATAGAAGCGTTTTTTATGGCAGTAGTCAGATTAAGTTCTAGTTGGGCTTTGGCCTTTCTAATTTTCTTCCTGCATAACCTCACGACATCCTTGTAGTCCTCCTGAGGTGCCTGCCCCGTCTTCCAAAGGTCGTAAACTCTCCTTTTTCCCCCTGAGTTCCAGCCAGAGCTCTCTGTTCAGCCAGGCTGGTCTTCTTCCCCACCGGCTCGTCGTTCAGCACATGGGCACGGCCTGCTCCTGTGCCTTGAAAATTTCCTTCTTGCAGAATGCCCAGCCTTCCTGGACCCCTTTCCCCTTCAGGACTGCCTCCCAAGAGACTCTCTCAACCAACCTCCTGAACAGGCCAAAGTCTGCGCTCCGGCAGTCCGAGGGAACAGTTCTGCTGACACCCTTCCTTACTTCTCCAAGAATCAAAAACCCTATCATTTCACGATCGCTGTGCCCAAGACGACCTCCAGCCACCACATCACCCACCAGTCCTTCTCTGTTCACAAACAACAGGTCCAGCGGAGCGCCTTCCCCGGTTGGCTCCCTCACCAGCAGTGTCAGGAAGGTCTCTCCCACACACTCCAGGAACCTCCAGGGCTGTTTCCTCTCCGCTGTGTTGTATTTCCAGCAGACACCTGGTGAGTTGAAGTCCCCCAGGAGAACAAGGTCTAGCGATCGTGAGACTTCTCCCAGGTGCTTGGTTCAGGTTAGACTTTAGGAGGCCTTTCTTCACAGAAAGGGTGGTTAGGCATTGGAATGGGCTGCCCCGGGAGGTGGTGGAGGTGGAGTCCCCATCCCTGGAGGTGTTTGAGAAAAGACTGGAGGTGGCACTTAGTGCCATGGTCTAGCTGACATGGGGGTGTTGGGGCAAAGGTTGGACTTGATGATCCCAGAGGTCTCTTCCAACCAAATTGATTCTGTAATATTTCACCCATCTCTTCATCCTGGTTGGATGTTCTGTAGCAGACTCCCACCATGATCTCTGCCTTGTTGGCCTTCCCTCTCATTTTTACCCATAAACAGTCAACCCTATCGTCACCATCATCAAGCTCTAGACAATCAAAACACGCCCTTAACATACAGGGCCACCCCACCGCCTCTCCTTCCCTGCCTATCCCTTCTGAAGAGTTTATAGACATCCACTGCAGCACTCCAGCTGTGCCAGTCATCCCACCATGTTTCCATGATGGCAACAATGCCGTAGTTTTCCTGATGCACAGTGGCTTCCAGCTCCTCCTGTTCGTTGCCCATGCTGTGTGCATTGGTGTAGATGCACATCAGTTGGGCTATTGATCCCACTGCCTTTCAGGGGGAAGAAGCACTCATTCCTACATGACCATTCTCAGGCGCTTCGGTGGTTTCCAACACATCAATAACCCTTGCGCCTTTGCTGCCGCATGGATCTCCATCCCCGACCTCCACTGAGATGGCAGACCAAAGGATCTCGCCAGCACACCGTCCCTCAAACATTGGTGTATTGCCCCCAGGCTTATCTCTAGTAAGCCTGGTTTTACCCCTTTCCCCCTTCAGATCTAAATTTCTCTCAGGGAGCCCTGCCAGCTCCTGTGCAAAGATCCTTTTCCCCCTCTGCGACAGGCGTACCCCGTCTGCTGCCAGCAGGCCTGGTGCCGTGTAGACCGACCCGTGACCAAAAACCCCCAAATTCCCCAAATCCTGCCACTGACGGCAGGCTCAGAGCCAGGTATGGATCTGCTGGGTCTGCCTGTCTCTGCCCTCAGCATTCCCTGCAACTGGAAGGACGGAGGAGAGCACTGCTTGTGCTCCTGATCCCTGAACCGGTCGTCCCGAGGCCCTGAAGTCTCTCTTGACCGCCCTCCGACTTCTTGTTCCGACTCCCTCACTGCCTACCTGAAGAATCAATAGCGGATAATGACCCGTGGGCCGTTCCAGGGCAGGAAGCTTTCTCTTCACATCTTTAACCCGGGCCCCAAGAAGCGGGTCCGGTCTGCACATCGGGCCTTCTGATCCCTTCGGAAGGGAGCCTCCTATGATGATGACCTGTCTTGTTTTCTATTTCTGCTTAAATAAACCCGTTAAAGATGGACATTTGTTCTGTCTTGAACAAATTTCCATTTGTTTGTCTGCTAACGGCCAAGTAGTGCCGAAAGGAGAGGTAGAAGGTTTCCTGCTTCTCCATTTGGAAGCGGTGCGGCCAAGGTCCCTCTGAGGACGCGCCGGCTCCTGTCCCTAGCGGGCGGTCCCTTACGGCCGGTGGCTGGGATCGGAGCAGAGAGGGAGCTCGCCGCAGAGAGCGGCGCCGTGTCCAGTGCCACACAGAGCCCCGCGGAGCTGACCAGACGCCATCGCACGCAAAGTTCAACGTTCACGCGACTAAAGATTTTGTCCACAAAGCCGGAGGAGGCCACGGTTGTAAGGCAGCTGGATGTCGATGCAGCTCAGTACATTGAGCGGGTTGCTTCTCTGTGCAGGAACCTTTAAGCTTCCCGGCCTTGCCCCCTCTGTTTCTGTTTCTCCTTCCCCTCTCTCGGAGCGCGGAGGTGCTCAGCTCATCCGGCCACGTGCTCTGGCGTATGACTTGATCCTGCCGCCAAGGCCACTTTGCGAATTTCTGTGTAAAAATGATGTCTCTCTTCTTGCTATCTCTGATCTGACAACTTGTACACAAAAAGCTTTTTATTCTTCCGAAGCTGCTTCCTTTCAACTATGCCAAACCACCCCAAAAACTTATCAGTGGGGCACCGCAGCTGAAGTCTAATATGAACTGATGCTTTTCCAACTGTAACTATCTTGAAAATTTTCGTTTCACGTCTGAGTTGTTTACTTATCTGCTAGAAACATATGTTAAGAGAAGTTAAGGCTCTGTTGCCCAAGGTGCATTTTAATACAGGGGAAGAACTGCTTCAGATATTTCACATTACATCTTCTGGCTTTAGCTGGTGCTGTAAATTATAAAGCTGCTCCATTGAACTGAATGAAGATTGAATTTTGGAACACTGTTTTCTGAAGAATGCAGATTTTTCTCTTTGAAAGGAAGACTCTGTCCTGCATCAGTGTGGCTCACTGCATACTTTGCTGCCCAAGCCTTTCTTTTTGCTGTGAGGGTGCCAGGCGGTTCCCTGGGGACCACGTCCCGTCCTTGGTTCACGTACTGACATTAAAGAGCATCTGCAGATGGAGCGAGCGTGGGATGTGCCCTGAACAGCAAGTGGTCTGGGAAGCTGTAATCCTTATGCTGTCATCTTGAAATCGGAACTGTCATGAAGGAAAATTAGCGAGAAACGTTTGTCTTCTCATCTGCGTAGCCCTTCTCCTGTAGATGCCTGATGTACGTGTGGTACACGGATGTGTTTCAAAACACCAATTGCGTGCAGCATCCAAGTGAAATACTTCTGCGCTGGTGTTTTACTCGGACGCATGCCTCTGTCAGGCTGAATTCCTGGCTTCCAGCCCTCTTCTCTTAGCTCTTCCAGTGTGGGGAGACCTCATCTGTGTTTGTTTCCTCCTGTGCCTAACACGGGTCCCTGGGAGGAGGCTGAGCGGGTGCCTCCTTTAAAGCAACATAGTACCTGTAGGATCGGGTGTTGCAAACAGTTCTGTTCCCTCTGTATAAAAGGATGAATTTAGTCCCGTTTCCTCTTACAAATTGTCTCGCACGTATGCATGCATGCACACAAAAGCCAGACCCTACAGCTGCCCCAAACGCTGCTTGCTCAAAATTGCAACACAGCTATCTGTTGGAGACACTTCCCGGGGCCGGAGGGTGTTAACCAACGTGGGGAGAGCACCAGCGTCCAGGTTCCCCGTGGCCTCTTCTCTGGGTCATCCCCACCAGCGTCACAGGGCAGACGTGGTGTCACGGTGCCTCGTTCCCCCCCCCGTGGCAGCTGCGCTCCCCTTCTTTCGGGAGCAGGACATGGAGGAGCGAGAGCAGGTCCTTTAGGCTGAAGAGGACGCAGCGGTGGCACGCACGCCTGGCTCTGCTGCGGGCAGTGTTTTCCTGCGCGAGTGGGTCAAGGCCGTGTCCGCCTTGTCAGTCTCCGTCAGCAGAGATGCTCGGGGTGCACAGTATACGTCTCAACCTTTTCAGCGGCGCTAGGGTTAGCACAAAATCAGAGGAAGAGAAAGAAAATGTTTTCTACTAATTAGATGGCTGTATGCTTTGTGCCCTCTGGTTCTTTGCTTTAAATGGGAATGTTTCTGTGTGTAAGCAGATTACTTCTGTGTTAATCAGGGTGTTTCATAGCCTATTTTATATAGGCAAAAGTTAGTCCAGTTTTCCATGATGTGTTGAAATACTTTGCACAGCGAGATAATGAGAAAGGCTGATGAAGCAAAAGAGAATTGTTATTTATAAATCCAGAATAATTAATATGACAACTACTGCTTTAAGATGACTTGTGTACTAATTTATTTCTACAAGTCCCTAAGCAAAAGGGTGATGAGGTCCCACCTTTTTTTTCCCTTTCATAAAGGTAATGTCAGGGAGCCATTGTATGAATCTTTCGTTGGCTTTCTGGGCTGCCAGCGCACATGGCCGGGTCATGGTGAGCTTCTCGTCAACCAACACCCCAACCCCTTCTCCTCAGGGCTGCTCTCGATCCACTTGTTGCCCAGCCTGTATTTGTGCTTGGAGTTGCCCCAGCCCATGTGCAGGACCTTGCACTTGGCCTTGTTGAACTTCATGAGGTTCGCACAGGCCCACCTCTCCAGCCTGTCCAGGTCCCTCTGGA
>NW_009622436.1:11719-12234 GCF_000690535.1 Cariama cristata | reverse complement strand
CCCCACTCGCCACGGGCCCCCACTTGAACATCAAGCCGTTGACCACAACTCTTTGAGTGCGACCACCCAGCCAATTCCTTATCCATCAAGTGGTCCATCTGCCAAATCCATGTCTCTCCAATTTAGAGACAAGGATGTTGTGTGGGACAGTGTCAGATGCCTTGCATATGCCCAAGTAGATGATGTCAGTTGCTCTTGCCTTATCTACCAACACTGTAACCCTGTTGTAGAAGGCCACTAAATGTTAGGCATGATTTTCTCTTGGTGAAGCCATGTTGGCTGTCACCAATCACCTCCTCATTTTCCATGTGCCTTAGCGTAGTTTCCAGGAGGATCTGCTCCATGATCCTGCCGGGCACAGAGGTGAGACTGACTGGCCTGTAGTTCCCTGGGTCTTCTTTTTTTTCCCTTTTTAAAAATGGGGGCTATGTTTCCTCTTTTCCAGTCAGCGAGAACTTCCCTGGACTGCCACGACTTCTCAGACACTATGGATAGTAGACATAACCGTCCACCCC
>NW_009622436.1:797-11703 GCF_000690535.1 Cariama cristata | reverse complement strand
TGCATCTCATCAGGTCCCATGGACTTGTGCACCTTCAGGTTCCTTAGATGGTCTTGATATGGTGGATATGCCCCGACGGAACTGCGGCCCATGGAGAGCCCACGCTGGAGCAGGTTCATCCTGGAAGACTGCAGCCCATGGAGAAGACCCAGAGTGGAGCAGGGCAAAAGTGTGAGGAGGAAGGAGTGGCAGAGAGGACTGACCGCAACCCCCCATTCCCCATCACCCCTGTTCTGCTCGGGGGGAGGCAGAGCAGTCAGGAATGAAGGTGTGAAGTTGAGCCCAGGGTAAAGGGGAAAGGTGGTGTTTTAATTTGTCTTTGTTCCTGACTATCCAAATCTTATTTTCATTGACAATGAGTCAAATTACTTTTCCCCCCGTTGAGTCTGGTTTGCCCGTGTAATTGTTAAGCCATCACCCTGAGTTTACCTTGACCCACAAGCTTTTTAATCTTTGTTTTCTCCCTCTGTTCTGTTGAGGAGGAAGAGTGAAAGAGCATCTGAGTGAGCATCTTGCAGCCAGCCAAGGTCAACCCACCACAACTAGGATGTGAAAAAATTGAGAAGTATTGTTTCCATGGAGTTTATATTGGAATTGCTCATTTTTAGCAACTTCCAGTAAGAATATTGTGAAGCTACTTCTCCCCAATGGCTTTTAAGTGCTGTTGTAAAGGCTGGAGTTTCTTAGATGGGAGTCTGAGCTGCTCAGTGATACCAGCTGACTCTGCATTTGCACAGTGAGAAACGGGATTTTAAAATAATTTAAATGACTAAGATCGTTTAGAAGATGCAGAGCAAACTTTGCTGGGGAGCTTTAATTAATGCTAGAATTCTTGGCTTTTGTATTTGCAACTCAGCTGTTTGCAATACCAAGAGCATATTTTATTACAATTCTTAGAATGAAGCAATGATTCATAGCATTTCACAGTGAAGTAATATGAATGTAAATTTATATTAGTAAACTCTCTTCATTGATTATTTGACACAGAATTTCAACTGCACAGGAAAAATCTGAATGAGATGCAGTTACTGCTTATGCCAAATTGTCAGTTTTTGTATCTTGTTATCACTGCTGAATTAATCCGTATTGGAGGAATAACAAGAATCAGAGAAGCATTTTAGGAGGAATATTCAACATATTTAGTCGCACGTTTTAGAATTTTAATACAAACAACTGTCTGCCTTCATTACTCCTCTAAGTTAAAGCAGAGACAGGCGGGATACAAAGAGGTGATGGTCAGCCCTCCTTTCAATGTAACCCCTCCAAAGCAAGGCTTCTAGTTAAAATGTTGATTCCTACTACGTCAAGTAGTGCTGACAAGCTCCTTTAGCACACTTCGTATTTAAAACGACTTCCTACTTTTGGCAGGCCTGAAGGAAGCGGACACAGACTTTTTCAAAGATTCAAAACTCGTTCCTTCTTTGATAGTAGTCAATTTGTTATCAGCTTCATCATTGGCAACAGGTAAAGGGCAATGACTGTGCATACGGCTTCTCCAGGAGGTTTGATTGACGTGAGCTTTAAACTGCCTGTCTGTAGTAGATTTAACTGCAAAACTTCTTTGAAAACCAAACCCTCGCTCTTATCTGTGAGTTCTTACAGAAAATCTGTGAGAAAATGGGGTGCAAAATCATCTCTTCTGATTCTCTGTCCTTTGTTTTAAGTGACAGACCGTGTTTTCTCAGGGGAAAATCAAAAAATAAAAAGACCAAAAGGCTACTTTAGCTGTGCCTCTCCCGGAGCTGTGGCAGTTGATGGTGCTGAGGTTCTGGCAGGTGTATTGTCGTGATGGAAGAGAGCGGTTGGGCAACTCGCTGCAGCTCATCCAAACTGCGAATGGAAGTTGTGGGTTTCCTTTGTCTGGGGGAATCAAGGGTACAAGGCCTCCGACCGCTTCCTTTTTCTCCAGCTGCTGATTTTGTCAAGGTCTCCCACTTCTGCGAAGGTTTCCTTCTCTGCCCTGCTTGTTCTCACCGAAGCAGAGGCGTGGAAAGAATGCCAAAATTCGCTAGCTTATGGTAAGAACAGATGCTCTCAGGTGTGAGTTATTCCAGCTGCTGATGGTGCTGTAGGCAGGTTGGAGTAAGAGAGCTGGAAGGTCTTCTAGCCACAGTTTCTAGAAATAGCATTATTATTTACATACGATCGCACGGCTGGAGCTAGCACGGCAAACACTAAAAGCACAAACCTCTATTTATACAGAAGAATGTCTTGTTAGAAAAGAATCTTCCCTTGCTTTGTGCAGCTTAGCACGGAGCTTCTGATTCAGTACACGAATATATCAAATGAGGTCAAGTATGATACAATTTTGGTGTCACGCTGAATTCGTGGTAGAGCTAGTATTGTTACTGTCCTGTTGTGACTGACACAAACTGTCACATTTTCAATAGGGTGATGCATGAAAGATACAGAAAACTCAACGGAGGTGAAAATAGGTAATGCAATAACAGCATCCATCTCATCCTAATTTGCCTTGTATTATGCGGAGTAACCTGATTAAAAGGGTCATATTTAAATGTAATCTGGCAAAACTGCTTATAAAAACAAGAGTGAGAGAGAAGGAGCCCACCCTGGCGAGCTTTGCAGGTGAGCCAGGGGTGAGACATCGTCTCCCCGGGGACACGGCCCCCGTCGCCAGCAGCGGGCTCCCTGTGTGAAGGGGGCAGCGGGCAGCCCCCGCCGTTTGCCAGACCCCTCTCGGCTGGAGAACTGCAGGGAGCCTGGCACATCGCTACTCGATGACAGCCGAAGAGAAATAAAAAGCCCCTGAATGGTGTGCTAAAAGTAGAAAATCTCCTTTGTATTCACCCCTAGGATGGTACAGGGGTCTCCGGGTCCTCACGGCCTGTGATTCTGTCTGAATATGTTGAGGTCGTTCAGTCACTCCTGCGGCTGGTGGGAACGGTGCGTTCTGTATTTTAGGATGGATTAGCTCCTGCTGCTCTTCCTGACATACTCGGTGGACTCAGGAGTGTGTTACTCAAAGAAAGGAAAGACATATAAAACACAGCATTGCAACTTAGTTACAAGTTATTAATTTTAATTTTCCTCCCATATTATTGATCTCTAAATAGACAGGAATACTTTGGGTGAGGTCTGATATAAATCTGAAGAACTCCCTGACCTCCGGAGAGCCGCATGAATTTACATCATCCAAGGATCAGGATCTGTTCAGTCTGTTTGTAGTGTATTCTAAAAAATAAAACATTACTGCTAGACCCCTTTTGCTGGACAATGGTGCTGCGTTTATTCTGAGACACACAAGCATTAGCATTATCGCAAGTAAAGAAAAGAAGGAGAAAGAAAGAAGGAAAGAAAGAGAGAAGGGTCCAAGAAACAAAGTATTTGCCGAAGAGCTGACCTCGCGAAGCCCAGACTTGTCTTCTGCTTCTCCCCATCCTGCAGTTACTGCCGTCCTTGTTCCCTCTTGACCTCCTCCCCGCGGCAGTTCCTCTGGTTCTCCTCTGTCTGCAAAGTCCTCCCGCCTGACCCCAAACGGCCAGCGGCAAGAGGCAGTAGTGTTGTTTCCAAGACACGCAGCCAGCAGACCAAACCTGCAGGTAACTTCTTGAGCTTTTCCTTCCGCGAGGCCATGTACTACATTCCTCAAACTAGTTTTCACAAAATTTGTAGGAATTGCATGACTTTGGGACTTCTATCATTTGGCTAAAGGTGGCCAGTGGTTAAATTATTGGTGCTACCAGGACTGAGATGGTCAGATAGCATGATTTTTGCAAACCTTGTTTCTTTAGAAAATCTGGCTGAAAAAGAGACTTAAAGTTTTTAGCTTAAGAAATCAGCTGTGTCTGTTACCCACAAACTAGATTATATCTGAGATAGCCAAAATACAGGTTTCTCCCATTCTACGCTCTGTGTATAAGATGTAGAATCAAGATCAAGCTGTTGCTGCTCTTGCCGTGGAGCTTGTGCTTTTGCAAAAGATTAGATCTGGGGAGATTTATGTTCCTGTGGGGAAAGAGCGCATTCTGATGGGGCGCTACTTTCGATCAAGCCAGACAGCATTATGCCAACAATATCTTTCCTTCCCCTCCAGCCTGGGAGCAGTGCGGTCGGGATGCAGACAGACATCAAAGCGGAAAGCTTTGATGGCAATTTCTGGAATATCAGGCCATCGGTGTAGCTCAGCTTTCTCTTCATTACAGGGAAACATGTTTCACGAAATCAAGGAATGTAGGAAATTCAGAAGTACACTGATGTTCGTTATTAAATAAGTGTGATCTACGTCCTTCATGCATCTCAAAATTTGCACTGCTCTTGTTATGTTGTGGATGATAAGTAAAGCACAAAATCAAAGAGGGAATTGTTCATCTTTCTGTAAAAGCCCTTTACAATCCAGAATATTCATCATAAACATCTGCATGTGAATTAGAAGGAAGAAAAAAATCCCTCGCAAAGACAACAGAGAGCAATTGAGGGAGATGATGTCCTCTGCTACCTGAAATGGTGGAAGAGGAGCTGGGACTTGAGTGTCGTTTTCGTGGTGGCTCAGACTGCTGCAATATGAGGAAAGGAGATGGAGACATGAGGAAAGCAGATGATACGTTTGTACAGTGGTATCTGCCTATGGTGATGCATCGTATATGTATGGAACACGTACGGCAACGGGAGCAGCAGTCCTTCGGAAGTGGTACCGTACTGTTTGGCTGTAGTCTTTTGCTGGCATATTAAGGCAGGTTATAGCCCTCCACATTCCTGCCTGTCACCATTTTTCAATCTCTGCTCCTTTCCCCTGCCCTTACAGCCCTAAAAATGGAGCTGGAGGCTGCTTCTGAAGCCTGCAGGCTTGCCTTATAAAGGTGATCATTTTTATGAGATTCAGTGATTGGAGTTCTGCTACAATAGCTCCTTACTGCAGTCTGGCTATCTCCTGTCATCGTGAGCTCAGGCGCCGCTACGCTGGAAGGATAAAGAAAAGGAAATGGAATGAAAAACATCTTAGATAAGAGCAAATTGGCAGGTCGATGATAATCTTAAGTATGTGGAACTGTGTTTATGCGTGTTTTCTAGTTAAACTCAAGTGCTTTCTGGCATGCAACATTCTTAAGAGATTACAGAGTGCGGGATTTATGGCAAAAACTGTCATGAAATTCCTAAATACCGTTCTCTTATCCTGGCATATTGTGTTATGCCCCAAACTTGAAAGAACACTGCAGTGGGAACGCAGACATCTAGCAAGTAATGTGAATGTGCTTCTGAAACTACCAGGACAGCATAAGGATGTATTTGCAGTATAAGGATGTATTTGCAGCTAATGGGGAATAAAGGATTTATTCATTTTCCTTTCAGTAGCCATGCCTTTGTATTAAGTTAAGACTCAAAGATGTTCAGTATTTCTGGCAGAATAAGAAAAAATATCACCAAATAAGAAAGGCAGCGAGTTTCCTGGCTTTGTGAGTCTTAAAAATTCAACTAAGTGGCAGTGACAAAACAACAACAACAACAACTCTGACTGCTCCTGACAGTCTGTTACTTTTACCGTCACCTTCCAGAGCTTTAGTGCTTATCGTCAGATAGAACAGTTGGCCCCGATGGAAAAGACAGGTTGCTACAGATGACAGGATCTTTACAGCGAGCAATCATGATGGCATTAGTGTTTATCCACTGCAGTAAGTGTATAAATCACAGCAAATGGGCTTCCCCTTGGAGTCGGAATCTGTTGTGTTATTTTTACGCAGCCGCAAATATTTATCCACCGAATAGTGAAGGTGCCCGGCACACCTCATGCCTGGTCCGGTGAGCAGTTAGGGATTACTGTCCACAGGTCACGAACGTGATGTGAGAACACCACTGGAGGCCACAAATGTTAAGTTAAAGGTAGTTTGTGTGTTTGTTAGAGACTTGTCCCTGCCTTCTGTGAGCTAGAGGTGTTTTGCAGTCTGTCGGCGTAAATAACTGCGAGGTTTAAATGGGTGCTCTTCCTCTTGTGAGGTCTTTGGTGGGCGAGCGAGGTAACGTGTTACGGACACGGGGCTGCACCCTCTCCCCAGTTCTCGTATGAAACTCGCTGCTGTCAGCAGGTTGGAAACAGAAGGTTAACTTTACCTAGGTAAATACTGATGTGCAGTTTTAGCTCAGTACTCGGACAGTTTATTTTTATAGAACAGGCACTTCCCAGAAAATGTTACATAAATCAGAGGAATTACAATGTAAGCATCCTCTGGAGATTTTTCATTCCAGTTTTCAATGTCAGACAATGTCCAGTGTGAGAGGTTTGAAAGGAAGAAATTAGAAACCCTATAATGAAGTATTATGGAGAGACATCCCTCAAGAAAGCTCTTTCCCAGCTTCTTACCCTCTGGTGTTTCGCCTATGACTAACATGCATGAATGCTGCATTTAATCTGATGTAATCGTAGCTGTTCTCATTCTCCCTGTAAGCGTCTCGTCTTTTCTTGAATCCCACTCAACTCTCAGTTCTCACTATCACCTTGTAGCAACACGTTCCCCAAGTTAATTATTCTTTGTATCAAACAGCATTTCCTTTTATCCGTTTCAAATTTGGTGCTTTCCTATTTCACCGAGTATCTGCTTGTGTCCATACAAATGAAGAGGATAAACTGGAGAGGATAATCTTCTGCCTGTATCCCTCTTGCTGTTTCGTGTATCTGCGTCGCATTGTCTCTGCTCGCTTCCATCTGCTGGCCGCTCCATCCCCCAAGGCAGAGCCCGGGCTGGGAGCGAGCCTGCCGTCCCCTTCGCCGTAACAGGCAAAGCCAAATTTTAGCTGCGGTTAAACAGGGTGCTGTTTTGTGGGGAGGAAAGGAAAGAAACAGCGAAGAGAATGGAGGGCGATTACTTTTCCCTCTGGAGGCATCCTAGTGGGAAATTTTGGTCCTGAGAGGCAAATTCCAAGGTTAAATGACAGTAGCAGAAGTTTCACAGCTTGGGGCGTGCGCCTGTGCTTTTGCTTCTGCTCTCTTCTCTTCCCTTTGTCAGAAAAGGATGCCCTGAGAGGAGCAGCATCTTCTGATCTCCCAAAAAAGCCATCCCATTTCCCTCACCGCCGGGCAGAGGTGGGCTCTCCCCCCCTAAGACCCTGCTGTGGCATTGTAGTTTCTTTGACACGGCACTCCGAGGTCACCCAAGCGAGCTTTTTATAGCACTCCTCCTGCTGCCTCTGGAGGAAACTTTCTTGTACAGAGCACAGCTGAACTTCTGCCACGTAGCAAGCCCACGATGTTAGCCTCCAGAGATACAGCTATAGATGGGTATCGACTCCTGCCCAGGCACCGATGTAAAGGAAGTGGTGATTTTCCATACGTAAGTTCTAACGTCAGGCCTTCCATCCGACATGACGTTAACTTCTCTCGAAGTGGGTTGTCCCACCCACCAGACAAGGTTTCCTTTGAAAGCAACCTCCCACATTTCATTCAACACCCGATTTTCTGGAGCCATCATCTCAGTTGTCCTGTTCTGTAGGGTTTTGGTCACTATATGAGAAAGAAACGTTAAGAGTCTTGCTAGCTGTATTTGTCCACAGATAATGCTCTAGAACGCGTTTTACGCAACAGCGAGATACGCACCCGTATAAGAAAGGCACAGGGGCACGTTCTCTGATCTTGTCTGGAAAGGCTGGGATGCTTCCCTGGGGCCGAGTTCAGATCTGGAAGTAAAACGTGCCGTGATCTAAATGGTCCTGGGGGGGATCAATAGGGACACGGCTTACCGCACACAGAATAAAAATGCCAGTTTTCTTTGGGTTCAGCAGTTGTGTGTGTGTGTGTGTGTGCAAGTCAGAGGCAGGCATGAGCAGCCAGAAAGGGCCGAGTCTGTTGTCTTATCCAAAAAGATGAAAGCTACCTAAGAAATCAGGAGAGCAAAGGGTGCACCCTTGGCATCTGACGCTTGGCATCCAATTTTTGTGCTACAAAAGGAGGGGTTGAGTTATTTGTGTCCACATCGCTGTCACCCCCTTCTGTTACCGTTTGTGCTACGTATCTCATCCCTGTGAAAAGGGCTCCTGCTTGCAGCAGCAACTGTTTTCAGCTTTTTCTGCAAAACAGGTGTTATTCTTTGTTTTATTCTAAACCAGGGAGCTACTCTGGTAGGCACGCTGTATCCAAATACTTGTGTTCTCAGCATGGGATTTGCAAAAATGCTGTAATTCGACTTGCTTGCACTGAATGTTTGTGATGGTAAAACCTCAGGCTTCATTGCGGGAGGGTTAGGCCAATGTCAAGCACTTCTAGACATTGCTGTCTGCTGGCTTTCTGTCCTCGGTACATTGGTAGACACAAAACAGGGCGCTCTACTGGTAAAGTGGGTTTTTCCAGGGATGTGTTACTGGCAAGGAATAAAGATATTTATAATCCATATCCAACCGTAATGATTCATATCCAACTAGGTGCTTGGAAATGTGCCAGAGGTTTTTTGTGGTTGTCCAGCCCTAACAGTGTATACAGCAATATTAATATTTACTAATCTCATTGCTTTTGCTTCCCATGCAGGAATTCTGGCAACCGCAGAATTGCTGAGAATCCATTTTTGATGAAAAAAAGAAGAGCAATTCTTGAAATACATAATCTACTGAAAGTCATGTCAGGAAGAGCTACTTGGATATGTTTGGTGGGGTTTATTTTTTTTGGGGGGGTGGGCGGGGGTAATAACAGGAGGGAAGAACTGACACTGAAGGACTCCCGAGATCGTGGCCATAGGTTACGTGCCTCCACCCCTGCAGCCATGGAGCGTCTTTTTCGAATGCACTTTACAGCCCCAATGAGCCTGCCGGTACTCCTTTCTTTTCTTAAAAAGAAAAAGAACTCGAGTCAGTTAGGCACCAGGAGCTGAGTAAGTGATATTTCCTTTTTTCCTCAGGGTAAGAGTTACACATTTCACCAAGGAGCAGCCCTGAGGAATACAAACATGCTGGAGAAATTCACTGTTGTATGCCAGCAAACCGTAGAATCATTTAGGTAGGAAAAGACCTTTAAGGTCATCGGGTCCACTGTAAGCCTGACACTGCCAAATCCACCACTAAACCTTGTGTGATTGCTTGAGTAAAATCACCTTCACTTTTCCTGCTTTTCACTTTCCTGAAAATCTAGTTTTTCCGCACTCTGAGAAATGTGAGGTACACCATGTTTGCCTGTGTAAGTCCGCAGAGGTTTGTAAGGACGTACTGGCTCGGATGTGTGCAGGCAGGCACAGCCCGCTCAGTCCACGGGAGGTTTCGGTGAACGGTTGCAGAACACGGCCCCGGCAAGCGTTGCCGTGCCGGGGGAGCACTAGCGTGGCTCCGCAGTTTCGACTCCAGTCCTTGCTTTTGCCCTCCCACCTTGGGATGCCGGCAGCGATGCTTAATACCTGTGTAGACATAGACGTGCCCTAACGGGATGGCTGCTGCGCACGATGCTATACAAGCGCGCATTTCCCAGAAAAGCAAACGTGAAATGTAATTCGAAATAGGAGTGAAATCCTACAGCACCAAGTTTATATCCTTGGCGGGGCTGAGCTCGGCCCTGCTCGCCCGAGGCACCGGCCTGCGTGGCGTTACGCGTCTGGAGCGCGCCTTCCCGTTTCGCCTCCTCCAGGTGCGAAGTAGCTGGCGTGCCCCGAGACTGCTCCAGGATGCGAGCAAAAATCTGGTAACCGGGGGCAATCAGCAGATTAACTTTGAACGGACACTCTGAGCTTTGTACCTGCTCCGTAAGGAGCTTTTCGCTCAGCACCCAACAGCAGCAGCACTGCCGAGCAAACCACGTCTACGCGCTCTGTACCCTTTATCACAAAAAGGATATGCTGCATGTTTGTGTGCTCCAGATTTTCGCTCCGTACTGGACGTGTCAGTCAGGCTTGTGTGCCAAACATTGTATTTGGCAGCTCTCCCTCTTTGGTAATCCAGCAAACCTCAGTTGTGCTAATAACAGAACAAACCCACTGTCGATTGTGACATTTCAAACTGCAGCTTTTAATGAAAGTGTGGACAAATCTTTATAGGAGTGTGAACTTCATCGGCATCATCCTAGCAGCCGGTCCTGCTGGGGAGGGTGTGTGACTGTAAATTGGGGACATTGACAAAAGCGACAATAAGAGCAGTCGAAGGAAGTGTGAAAAATTGCACACGGGCTGTGATAAAGTTAGGTAAGGAAACTAGCAAATGAAAAAGCAAATATACTGTCAGGAGAGTCGTGTTGTACACAGTGAAAAACTGTAGCTGCCGTAAAGCAGGGATGGGCTGGAGCCACAGGAAAAGAATCCCCAGGGGACTGCGGGCTAATTTAGTGTGTAGGGTTTAAATTTAGTTCAGCTTTGTCTTTTATAGTGGGAACCAGTAACAATAAACTGTAATTTCTTAGCAGTCTCTGTCCAGTTTGGGAGGAGGTACATGAAGGCAGAATGAGAAGGAAGACACATTTTGTATTTTTCTTTTAGATTCCTTGAGTCAGCTATGATACTACCTAGCAGAAGAACCGTGAGCCAGAGACCAGACTCCGAATCCAATATAGCTCCTCTTTCTTTAAAATAAATATAAGAGGTTTATCACAAATGAGTCGGAAGAGACAGAAATGTGTAACTTAGCTTCAGAACCAATCTGGTTCTTACAATGGTTACTCAATCATCAGGCTGTGAATATAAGCTCTGTCGGTAACAATGCTACCTTTGGCTGTGGACAGGGAACATCAAGAAAAAAGGAACTGCTGGGCAGGGTGCGCATCCCTGGAGACGGCGCTGGGAACGCTGGGTTCGCTCTCTGAGCTCACGCGTTACAGCGAGCGTGACAGCGGCGTGACAGCGGCGTGACAGCGGCGTGACACCAGCGTGACACCAGCGTGACACCGGCGTGACACTGGCATGACACCAGCCTGGCCCAGGGCCGCTGCAGCGGGAAGTGTCTTGGGAGCTCGCAGCCAGGCAGGAGGAGCCTGGAGCCCGGCGAGCCCCGGGTT
>NW_009622436.1:429-766 GCF_000690535.1 Cariama cristata | reverse complement strand
GGGGGCCAGCCCGACCTAGGTGATGGCAACGGCAACGGCGGCGGCCGCAGGGTCCGTATCGGGGCGTCCGTGCCCCCGGACAACTTCACAGGAATTTCCTCTCCTATAGGGAGCCCTGGGTGGAGGGGAGAATCCGAACCAACCTGCCTTCATTCGTGCCACTGGCCCGAGGGGCTTTCCACAGGTTTTCAGGTTTAGGGGATTATAAAAAAATCCTCCTTTGTCTTTTTTTTTTTTCATGTCACAATGTAAGGTGCTGTTTTGGACACCTTGTGCTTCCTCACTTTATGTGTTTCCTAAAACAAATTCAGAAGCAGGTGGGAACTCTCCCGTATTG
>NW_009622436.1:0-319 GCF_000690535.1 Cariama cristata | reverse complement strand
TGCTCCGTCGCTTTGCTGTGGCTTAGCCATGCAGAAGCTGAAGAAAGGATCTAGTAGGAAGTTTTATTCTAGAAGATTAAACCCCTATTTATGTATTTCAATCCTATGAGCTATACAGCTCTTTTTGGCTTTTTTTTTCTTACCAGCTTTGTTTTTGTTCTATTTTGTGGTGGCGAGACCGAAAGTTTTTAGGAAGTGTTGGTCATTCAGGTTTGGGAAGATGTGCAGGAGTTGGTTGGTGTGTGAACGAGACCATTTTATGGGGAAGCCACGAGAGGAGAAACCTCAGACAGAAGCACACCACCAGTGCTTTTGCAAT
>NW_009622435.1:61053-68523 GCF_000690535.1 Cariama cristata | reverse complement strand
CGCAGGGCATCGCCGGCGCTGGCAGGGCTCTGCCGCGGGTCGTGCTCCATGGGAGAGAGGTCTTGCAGGAGGAAGCCTGACGGCTCAGGGCAAGCTGTCTCGAAACGATTTATCTGTCACATAAATGTGGTTTTATTGGTTTTACTGTTTAAACTTTTCACCTCTGCTGCTAAATCTGAACGACCAGTGGGGGAAAAAAAAAAAACCAGGAAAGGAAAAACCCGCCCGTGCCGCGGTGCTGGGCTGCGGCAGGCCTGCTGGGGGGGGTTCCAAATAAAATATGCAAATACCATTAATTCTTCAAACTAGAGTCTCCTTTTCAAGGCTATAAATCAAACTTGACAGCACATACACTGGGGGGAAAGGAAAAGAAGAGGAGGGGGGGAAAAAGAGGAGCTTTTAGCATGATGATATGGAAGTGGGAGAAGCTCAGAAGGCCGCAGACGTGCTGCATGCACAGAGCAGAAGCATCTCTGCTGCAGGAGCGGGGAGAGGTTCACGTATATATTTATAAAAATGAAGAAATAGAGAACGGTTTGAGTGTGCCTCCAAAAGAAATTTGTTTTTACACACACAGATGAGCTCTGACTCAAATAGTGGTTCAAGAGAGGGCAACCCTGGAAAGAAAGAATTAAACCAGGAACCTGTTCCCATCCCTTGGCAGGGGTCAAGAAGCACTTTCTCTGCACCTCCCTCAGTTCCACCTCAAAAAACGCTTCCTTTTCACTCCCCTCGTAATATCACCATCTCAAACGCTTCAAAGCAAGTTATTTTTTTCAAAGCGAAGGCACGTTTTTACAGTCCTCACATCAAGTATAGGGAAAGGATGGTTGTAACTTAATTGCACGCTGGTGGCAAAGGAAACGGGGACATCGCAATGACTTTGCAAGCATCTCCCTCCAGGTGCAAAGCAAAGCGGGACAGTATGTCCTGTCTGACACGAGATGACAGTGCTGAATCCGGATAAAATTCTTTCAGCCAAGTCAGAAATAACATCACGTGAATCCAAACTGACTCAAAGCACAGTTTGCAAGCTCTGCCAGTGCCCCTGGAACAAGATCAAAGCAAGCACCAGCATTTGCACGCTTGCACCAGTGTCACGGCAGGCTCTGCACAAACCTGGGAGGTGATGGATGGTGGCTAGAGATAAAGAAGACGGCAAGAAAGGGAGATCTGTGGTTTTTACGGTGAAAACAAATCCATGCAAAAAAGACGTCCCCTATCTCCGAGAAGTCAGGATGACGTTGCAGGGATAACTCTAGATATGGAACCATCTCATCCCTAAGGACCTCTTCTCCCCTCCTCAAGCCTGAGAGACAAAGGTCAAGTGTTATTTCAGGACAGACGAAAATTCCTGAATTCCCCAACTTCATGCAACACCAGGCTCTTCTATTTTTCTCTTTTCCCTCCTCTGAACTGACGCAGCACCACTCTGAGGATCCACCAACAGGGATTTGCACCCAAACGCTTTGACCTGCAGGAAACTGCTACTTGAGACGCACCAAATGCTCTGGGCTGATGGACAAGTCTACTGGAAGAGGAATGTGATCATCCCCTGTCAGCAGAGGGAAGAGCTTCCCGGGACAGAATCGCCACAACACTGGGTACGACATTACATCCACTGGAGCAGAAAGCAACACTTGTCCGAATTAAAACCAAAGAGCAACTGTCCAAAACCAGAGCTGCTCCAAGACATGAGAGCAGTTTGCAGTCCAGCCAGAAATGGAAATCGCATCTTTCCGCTCCCCAGCAAGCAAACTTTTTGCTTTTTTCAGTCCCTGTCAAAGGGATTTGGTTGCATGAGAGAGATGTCCCTCAGTCCTGTTAAAGTCAAAAGAGCCATCATCACCTCTGCACTCACATTCGTGTCTTCTCCCGTGCCCCAGCCCTTTTGCATTTTAATAGCCTGACTTTTGGGGGTCAAAATCGCACTGGAACTATCAGTATTTACAACAGAGCCATCACCAGAGGCAATCTGGCGCAGTAATGGGATGGTGAAAGGAGAAATGACCCCATCCTGAAGACTAACACTCACTTCATTTCAAGGTCTAGGTCTCTTCTTTCTGGAGAAGTGAAAGCTCAGGGGGAAACCTCAACACAGTATTCCAGTACTTAAAGGGTGGCTACAAGGAAGATGGAGGCTCTCTCTTCACAAGGAGCCACACGGAGATGACAAGGGACAACGGCTACAAGTCACACCAGGAGAGGTTTCATCTTAACGTAAGAAATTTTTTACGGTGACAACAATCATTCACTGGAAGAACCTCCCCAGGGATGTGGCGGAGTCCTCATTGCCTGAGGTTTTCAAGATGCGACTGGACAGGGTGCTAGATCATCTCATCTAGGCTTCCTTTCCCATGAAAGCTTGGACCAGATGATCTTCTGAGGTCCCTTCTAACCTGGACTGTTCTATGGTTCTGTGATTCTACCTCAGAAACAAACATCCCTTCCCCTCTTATCCACCATGATATCTACTTCCAGTGACAAGAGACAGCATCAAGATGGCTTGAAAAGGACTTTCCCCTGCCAACACCATCAGAATATCAGTAGATCCACCAGTGATGAGAAAGTGCCAGGGCTGGTGGGAAACATCCAATAAAGAACTAAACCTTCCCTTTGATAAAAGCCCAAATCAGGGAATCCTTATGTCCCTGCAGCTATTAATTACCCTTTTAGTCCTTTTTCCTCCAAGCACACGTACAGTGGGAGACAGACTCTGTCTACTAGGAGCTGTTGACTTTCCGTGGTGCTCAGGGACCACACGTTGGAGCTGGCCAGAGCGGGGCTGTGAGGTGTTACTGCCTGACGTGCCTGCTGCAAAGCACCAACTTCTATTAAAAAATCCCAAAACAAACACCGTCAGCACGCGCGCGCACACAAACCAAAGGATGAAAAGGGAAAGATGACTCAAGACCATGAGCTGGCCAATCTTGCAACCTGTTTCAACAAATTTAAACGCAATTATCCCAGATTTCTCACATCTAACTGAGCTAAGGGAATTTGAGTTAACTTGCTGCGTATTAAAGCAGGAGACAGCCAGGCGTCTGGAGGAGCCTGGCCCGGGTCTAGGTGGTGCCAACAGCGGGTGCATGAGATCTTCCTTCTGAGGGGTTTTGGGGGGAGGTTCAGATCGACGTAGGAGGGACAGCTATGCCACAGGGTTACAGCCAAGCTTTCACGATGAGCTTTACATCCCCTGGATGGCGGGGTGCAGAGAAGTGTTAATTAAGGCGGGTTTGGGGGTTTCCCAGCTGGAGGTAGCACTCCTGCCCTGAAACCTGCTGAGGGTCATGGTCATGAGCAACTGCTCTTGCTTTCTGGGGGCAGGAGGAGGGAATATTTTCTGAACCAAGCTGAACCCAGCTCTAAAAAGCTGTATTATCCCTCCTTATCCTTGTAACCTCTAAGTCTGATGCTCCTATTCCCCAGCCTTTGCTGTGGGCAGCACGCAGAATGGACAGTCTTTGACGTAACACCTTGTACAAACCAGCCGTGCTTCGGTTTGCAAGAGATCACATCATCAGCTTACAAACCTACCCAGATCTTTTCTTTAAAAAGCTCATTTTGCTGATTTAACACCACAGCTCCTTTGATAAAGGTGACAACAAGAGGCTCAGAGGAAGGCAGCACTTGGGTCCTACCACCGTCCCACCTAAACCCACCCGTACGAAGGGATAAGACGCTTCCCGCAGGACCAGAAAACACCCAGGTAAGATCTGGTCCTGCTGGGCACCTCCATAAAAGCACAAGAAATTACTGAATCCAAACCAGGGCCAACTCCCAGTTTGCCCATGCCCAAGCTTGCCCACAACCCATTCCGAGCACCAGTTGAGCAGCCCCTACCGCCAGCCAGCGGGTAGTTGTTACGGAGCACAAAAGCCCAAAGAGTTTCCAACATCAGCAGCGACAGACAAGTACATTCAAAATAATTTATTTTGGTGAGGTTTCAATTATGCCTCGTGGGAAAGTAATACTGAAAGAGAAAGAAATACTCTAACCCACGGGGAGACATAGGTTTGGACAATAGCATTACCAAGAAGAAAAGGCACCAGGAATTGGAACATGATGTTTGTTCGGTTACTTGTGAAAGACACAGAGGGTAAAGTCAAGTCACGGCCTAAATGAAAGCAGGCACAGATTTGTCACCGATTTCACCGGAAACTAAGATTTTCACTACGTATTGAGTGCACTTTGTGTGAGGGGGTGGATGGCACCCGCAGCAACCTGACGTTGCACGAGCCAAAGCGATGCACAAGCGAAGGGATCAACGCACATGGAGCTCAAGGAAGGTCAATCTTATTTAGGTGCTTTCCAGACCTGCCTGCAAGAGAGATGGACTTGTAGGAGTTACTGTAGATCAGAGAGTGCTGTCCAGTCTGCTTGGACCTCTCCGTAAGGCACAATAACTCTATGCTCAGGTGACCCTTCCAGGTCTCCTGGGCAGATGTCCCACCCAGGGCTGCCCTTCCTCCTGAACACTCATGCTGGAGGAAGGAGAATCAATTCCAAGTTCCTCATGTCACATTTTAACTGGATTGATTTTGCAAGTTAAGGCAGCAATTCAGCAATTTTATCTTTTTTTTTTTTTTTTAACCCCGTTTACTTAAATCTGCGAATGGGAAACAGCTCTTGGAAAAAAACATGAGAAGAATCTGGAAAGATTCATGGCAGATGGGACAGTATGTAACGGAGAAAGGTTTGAGACCAACAAAGCCCTAATCTGTCCACTCTGGATTATTGTCAGATTCGTATTATTGCCTGTTTATAGGTTTTTGTATTCCTTACATCGGATTTCCAGGGGAAAGTCTCCAGAAAGCTCTTTGCCTGCACTTGTGTGCACTGAAAGGTCTTCTGGTTTTCCATCTACAAATCTTCATCGTTTATTAGGAGGAAAACCTCTGGCTTTCCACCTGCTTTGAAGTAACGCTGCAAATACACGGGTTGATTTTTCTACCATTTCAGAAGATATTTATTCCAAGGGTCTCGTTAAAATCTTAACAAACACAATTTTACCCCCAAAATGTTGCGTTTCTGATTGCAGCTCACTTCCGCATTTACGGCAAAAAAAACTCCCTTTTGGGTTAAACACGGCTTTGAGGAATCCACCTTCTCCTCCCAGCCTGCGACACAAAACCACATGAAGGAGCCACGAAAGGTTGTCGGGCTTCAAGAGAAGTGACGCAAAGCAGCCCAAGAGCGAAGGGTGGGGACGCTGAGGATTAGCACGTCGTGTTACGGTGACAGTCTTGAAGACGGCTGGAAAGTCCCGACCAGCTTTGTTCACGCTCCCGCGAACTTTGATGGTGCAGGATCATGGCTTTAGTCATTCACTGGAGGCTTGCCCGCAGGGAAGGCTAAACTGAATTCTAGGGAAATCCCAAGTTTCTCTGACCATCGCAAAGCACTGTGCAATGCTGCTTGAAAAAAAAACACAAACAAACCAAGGCATGAAAATTATTTGGTACAAAAACACTGGGATTTCAGAATAAAATCAGTCAGTTCTGGCGATAACTGCCTAGACAGGGGATTTTATGAATGGCCAAAAGAACAAAAGGAAACCCTGCCCTGCTGGATTTAGTAGCCAATTTGCACTCATAAAAATAATTATCTAGACTCATCAAATTCTCCACGCAGGTTCACAAGTTTGCATGGTGCTTTCCGCCCAGAGAAGACGACCGTATTTCTACCCTCCAGATCCTACAATCCACGTAAGACAAAGAGACAATACTGGGCAGCGGCCAAAAGAAATGAAAGAGCCTCGGAAGACCGTTCTCCAGGGACCGCTATTGAATAACACTTTGCGTTTCCATTTAACCATCACAAAGGGGGATTCATTCCCGAAGCAAAGATGTCTCCTTTAGAAGCATCCCCCCGGCAGCCTCTCCGGCTCAGATCTTCGGTGGGCACAGCCGGGAGGTGAGCCCCTCGCTCTGCCCAGCAAGGATGGAGCCTGGCTAAACTCTTGGGGTCAGCATCCCAGGTTACGGGGACCAAATGTGGGATGCAATGCTCGCAAAGTGCTCAGCTTGTAGATAATTATTCTTAGAAGCATTTTTGAAGCTATTAGGGGGAAGGAGAAGCTGGATTTGCTAATGGTAAAAGATGCCCTGCTCCATGGCTGGGAGACGATGGCATCGTGCGCCCAGGTACCCCTTGTACACAGAAATACCCTCTCTGCTGCTACAGTCTGGGTGCATCCAGCCTCGTGTATTTATCTGACTCACCCTGCCTGCCCCACACTTCAAAATCAGCGGCTCCAAAGAAACCGTTAAGAAACAACACGGAAAAATCCCAATATCTCAGCGGCAGGTCAGGGTGCTTTAGTAAGGGAGGAGAAGAGTTAACAACAGCACCAAAAATAAGGCAGAAAACCCCCTGAACACAGGAAAGTGGGTTGAGATGGGAGAAAAGCAGCAGTCCTCCACGTACGCCTATAGACAAACCACTTCCATCATCGACCCTATCGTATCAGAGAGGGGAAAAAAAAATCACTTTAATTGCCACCTTCCTAGGGGAAAATGTTCCCAATTAATCGACAAAGCAGGTATTCGCAGCCAGAAAGCTTTCGGGCCAGGAGGGGTTAATGCTCCCCATCCGCCAACGTTCAGCAGCAAACCTGGGTGCCTGCAGAGCGATCAGATCAGGCTCTGCCCAGAAGACCCCCGAGCCACGTTTTCAGATAAATACAGCCCCTGGCAGCCAGGAGGTGATGCCCAGATACCTCGGTGAGGGGCACTGCGTGGTTTTCCCTGGGGAGGGTGGTCCTAAGGGCAGCGGGGAGCAGGGGTAAGAGAGCCAGCGATGTCTTTCTGAGCTCAGCAATCAGAGTCCCTCCTTTCCATAGTAGGAGAAAGCCATGATACTTGAATTAAACCGCTCCCGCCGTCCCTAAAGGCACTGGCATCACCTTCCCCGAGCCCCGCAGCCCGGCACTCGCCGGGTACCAAACCACACCTCAAGGCCAGCACGCCGCGATTATTTTTCCTGTTGCTCAGCTGACGCCAAGTCCTCCGCAAAGTCGCATTTTTCTTTTGTTTACACATTAAAAAAGGGGATTAAAAAAAAAAAAAAAAGAGAGGTGACCTCTTGCTAACCCCAGCCGCTCTATGAGAAGCTGCTGCTGCCTTCACCTCCGAATGAACTTTCAGATTATCTCAGACAAGATTCACCTTGCATTGAACTTGTACCCTGCGCGGCAGCACACAGTCACGTAACCTTGATTAAACATTACAGCGCAACGCGGCTATAAATTTAATGAGCATTATCGGCGCACTTCCTCCGGTCGTCTGTGGGCAGGGGGAGCGATAGAAACGCCGGGAGCTGCCAGGAACCAGCCTGGTGTGCTCCGGCACGGGCAGGAGACGGAGAAGGAGTTATTTGAGGGAACAGGAGGGGGAGAGAGCAGTTCCTGTGCTGTCCTCTGCTCCTGTGCATGTAATGAGTTGTGTACGGGCTCTGCGGCAGGCCCCC
>NW_009622435.1:56683-61012 GCF_000690535.1 Cariama cristata | reverse complement strand
CCCGTGGGAGGGCTTGCATGGCTTTCTGCTCAAAAGATCCAAGAGAAAGCAAAAAGAAAAGAGCAACAAGGTGCTATAATGGGTCCGGCAGTCCCTTCACCCAGCAGGAAACCTTTCTCAGGCCATGGCCTCCTAAACTCTGGCTGCCCTCTTCACGCAAAGCATTGCAGCCCATCGCTGTCCGCCCATTTATTTTCAAGACACACGTGTGACGGGAGGCAGAGGCAGCCGGCTCTTCATCTCCCAGCTGACACATAGGGAAAGGGAGAGCTCAGCATCCGCGCTGGCGGCGGTAATTCCTGCCGCAGAGGTCACTCGGCCGGTCGAGAGGAGAGCGTCTGGGCGGTGAAATAGATACGTTCAAGTTCAAGTGCCTGAAATACCTTCCTCTTTTTTTTTTAAAAAAAAGGAAAAAAACCACTCAAAACTAACCTAATATATCCCCTGCTTTTCATGATAACTTCCTCCTGATCCTCGGTGGTTTTGTTTAGCAGATCTATTGTTCTCGGCGAGCCTTGCCCTGGGGTCCAATTTGACTGTGTTCTCATTTTTCCCCCTATGTAACTGATGCTTATTTCTTTAAGCTCTACTGTAAACAGAAAACACACTGCAGTGCCCTTGCCTGGCTTTGCAGGAGGCAGGCTCAGACCTGGAACTACTTCTTTGGTTTTTTTATATAGGAAACAAAAAGATTGGGCTTGCTTGTTTCAAGGATTCAAACACCTGCGGGATGCGGGAGGGCGGCTGCGGTACCTGCGGGTGGTCCGGGCTCGGAGCAGGGACCCTGCGGCTCCAGTGCTGGCTCTGCTGCTGCTCCAGTGCTGGCTCTGCTGCTGCTTTGCCGGATAAATGGCCTTTTTCTGCTTGCAAGGCTGGAAACATACCGCTTTCCTAATTATAGACCTCTTTAATGTTCATTAGGGGCAGGGGCTGAGGAGGTAAGCAGCATCGTTCAGAGGTGGCATGAAGTTCTTCGATGGTGCTAAGGGTGAACGAGAAAGCCACCAGACAGCATCCCCCTCAGTGGGGTGGCATATGGGGAACAAATCTCAAGTAAAAATAAAACCTTTGCAGAGGGGAACACATCTTGGATGGTTTGGGGAACACAACAGGAGATGGGGATTTGGGAAGGGTGGGTGATGGGGGCACCAATATGTGGTTTTGTGTTTCCCATCATTTACTTGTCATGGGTTTGGTTCTCACCCAGAGGAAATGTCCTCACCCCAGCAGAGAGCAAAGGGGGAGCTTGGGGGATGCAAGAACTGCTTGGGCTGCAGCCCTAAGGAAGCATTTTGAGCAAAATGGGCCTTTTTTTCCTCCATTTGCTGTCCTCACGGCTCCTCTCCACCCTGGTTCCTACACCAGTCTCCCAGAAGAATCACAGAATCATTAAAGTTGGAAAAGACCCTTAAGATCATCAAGCCCAACCGTTAACCTAGCACTGCCAAGACCACCACTAACCCATGTCCCTCAGCACCACATCCTTAAATCCCTCCAGGGATGGGGACACCACCACTTCCCTGGGCAGCCTGTGCCAGTGCTTGACAACCCTTTGGGTGAAGAAACTCTTCCTAATATCCAATCTAAACCTCCCCTGGTGCAACTTGAGGTCATTTGTTCTTGTCCTATCGCTGGTTACTGGGGAGAAGAGACTGACCCCCACCTGGCTACCCCCTCCTTTCAGGTCAGTGTAGAGAGCGATCAGGTCTCCCCTCAGCCTCCTCTTCTCCAGACCAAACCCCCCCAGCTCCCTCAGCCGCTCCCCATCAGACTCGTGCTCCAGACCCTTCCCCACCTTCGTTGCCCTTCTCTGGACTCGCTCCAGCCCCTCAAGGTCCTTCTGGTGGTGAGGGGCCCAGAACTGAACACAGCACTCGAGGTGCAGCGATTTACTCCAGCACAGCTCACAGGAGCCTTCCCAAAGAAGATGGATCCAACATCACTGCAGAAGAAGCCGGTGACATTGGGGTCTCTGCCCAAGGCAGAGGATGGAAAGGGCAGGGACGAGGGGATGGAGGAGGTGGCCTTGGATGCTGCCAGCTCCCACCCAGGTTTGCTCAGTTTTGCAATACACTGACTTCCAGAGATGCCGCCCCCCCGAAACGTGCCATTGTTCCCCCAATCTAGCAGCATCACCTGCAAAACTAATTTGTCCCGTGAAACAACCCGGCAATTTGGGTGGTTGATTAGAACTATTTTTATAAGGCCGCGGGATATATATTTCCAGAGTCTGAAACAGTGTTTGGAAAACAGCGAGAGCCATTTAGAGCCATTTAGCGTATTCTTCAGAGAGGCAGACGCACAAGCAAATGGATATTTAAAACAGCTGTGAAGACAATACTGGTAGGAAACATTTGGCTAAAAGCAAACACAGAAATAAAATAACTTTGCAGAAGGTTAGAAATCAGTGAATTTGGTAACGCCCGACTTTGGGAAAAAAAACAATTGTATTTCTTCGGCTTCTAGAGACTAATAAATTACTGTGGAACCTATAAAGATTAAAGTCCATTATTTCACCTTATATTTTCCATCCACACTGGAAAAAAGTCTCTTTTGTGGTTGAGTGGACACCACCAAACCTCCCCTTGGGAGGGCTCATCACTCCTCTGAGCATCTACAGGATAAAGCAGATTTTACATGCCAAGGCCATGAAATCGCCGGGGTCCAGTTGATGGCAATGGGTGAGCTGATGTTTTTTGGGGGGGTTGCACGCTTTAGACCCCAGACTTTCAGGTGTGCCCCCAAAAAAGTGCTTCCAGGTAGGGTGAAAAGAGGAGGATTTAAAACTCACACTCATGTCAGGTTTGTTTGAGAGCCTGGCCACTCACCTCTCGCCCTACAGAGAGAAAATATTGAACTTATTTGAACCTGTTCCACTTTTGGTGTGTGCAAACCATTCTGGGAACTTCAAATTTGCAGGAAACTAATGTGTAGGGGAAAAAAAATACAGCATTCTTGTGCGGAAAGCATGCGACGTTTGCTTTTGGCATCCTGAAAAACCTCTTGAAAATACTCGGAGTGACTGAAGTCCAGCTTCTAATTAATTAAACCCCCCAAACCTCGCAGGGCATGCTTTCCTGTTACTAAATATGATGTGATGAAGAGGCTGAGCATCGGGAGGGATCCCAGCTGAAGCAGCATTTCATCCTGCTACTGCATCCGCCGGGTTTGCGGTGCAGTCGGGCAGCCCTGGGCACGGGGAGACCCAGCAGGATTTATGGTTATTTGTCGTAGATAAAAAACCACCCAACCTTCGGAGGAACCTGAAAACAAAAGCAAAGGCTTTTCCTTATGCGGTGTCACACTAACCTCTGGATGGCCTTGCTCTTATTGTCACAGCCTTGGAAAGGTATAAACAAAGGCAGATTTCGGATGCCAAGAGCCGGGTTAAGAGAGAAAGGAGAGGCACCGCTGCTGCAAAATCCCCTTTGCACTGACATCTAGGGTATAAATCCCGGGAAGGGATGTTTTACGATGTGCATGCAGAGTTATCGCTCTAGTATAAAGCAATTCGTGGGCAATGAAGGCGATAGCAGACGACGGCGAGGTCCTGACGGAGCGGGGAATTCGACACCCGCGGCCGGGGCGGCGAAGGGAGGCGGCACGAGGCTTTGCGAAGGGCCGGAGGAAAGAGCTGAAAGTCCCTTTTGGGGTTAAATATGTGCTTTAAGTGTACTGGTAATGCTGGAAAGGGAGAGTTTGGGGTGAGAGTGGTTCCCGATGGCTCAGAAGGGGCCCCAAAAGGTGCTGCCCTGTTTAAGGACAGGTTGCACAGCGTGGTGCCCAAACCTGACGCTTCCCCCCATCCCGATGCTCCCCCCGTCCCGCAGCGGCCAGTCCCAATGAGCAATGGCATCTCAAAGGCAGCTCTTTTTTTCAAAACTGGGGAATTTTCAACATGGCGGGAGGAAACTGCTCCAGTGAGTCTGAAGTAAATACTGGGGGGGTGTGTGGGGGGGGGAGGTGGTTAGAAAAAATGAAAAGAAATGAAAAAAGAAAAAAAGAAAAAAAAAAGGAAAAAAGAAAGTAAAAGAATAAAAAAACCCCTAAAATGAAAAAAGAAAAAGGAAAAACAAAAAAGAAAAAGGAAAAAGTAAAAAAGAAAAAAAAGAAAAAGGAAAAAGGGAAAAAGAAAAAAGAAAGAAAAGGGAAAACAAGAAAAAAGGGGGAAAGAAAATAAAAATAATAAAAAAAGGACAGAGAAATTCCATGTAGGAGTAACTTCAGAGGAGGGGGATTTGCCACAGCAGACAAAACTTCCCGTATGGAATCCCCATCTGCTCGGGAGCTGCCGTCCCCATTTCGGCACCAGACTGTTGGTTCCAGGTC
>NW_009622435.1:54822-56663 GCF_000690535.1 Cariama cristata | reverse complement strand
ACTACTTCAGCATGACCACAGGTGCTGAAAACCCTCCAAAACTAGCAAGACCCTCAAGAATTTGACCAGCTCCCACAACATCGGTGCACTCAAGCCTAAACTAAACCCAGCTCAGCTCTAAGTCCAGCTTTAGCGGCCCCACTTTGGCCAAGCATCCCTTTTTCTGGGCAATTTCGGCCCGAAACGAGGGGGTTGCCTCAGCCGGGCGCTGGCACTGCACAATACCACGCGGTGTGACTTCCTTCTATTGAAAGCGTTTCTTTTTCTCAAGGTTTCTCAGCCGTCAGGGCTCACCCGTAGGTACACACATTTCCTTCACCGGTTTGCTGCCTCATTCACTTCTTTCCGCCGCGTTATCCTGCTGCCCGCCCAGCCTGGCAGGCAGGAGCCGGCAACCCGGCCAAACCGTCTGCTCGCCCCTTCCTGTGCTCCAACGGCAGGGTTTGAGGAAGGCTAAACCGACGTGGATTTGTCTTTATTTACCCCAAACTGTTTACTTTCGTCTTTAATTTTATTATTGTTTGATAGGAACATAAAGCAGAAGCCCAGCAGATCAATGCCAGAGGCTCCCAACCGAAGGGCAAACTTCCTTTCGGTTGCTGTAACAGTTTTGCGGGGTTATGAACTCCTTAAACAAACAGTTGAGGTCATTGTTAGCTAAAAAAAAAAAAAAAAAGTATTTAAAGAAATAAAAAAGCAAGACTAACATTACAGCCAGAGCGGAAGCTGCTCTGCAGAAAAAGGAGCTGAGATGGCGTACGGCAAAATCTATGGCAAAACCATCAAAGAATCCAGACTCTCAAACACGTTTTCCACCTGCCAGTCCAAGTCACCCTCTCCATGTTATTAAGATGACAAAACCTGGACTTGGAAGCCCCACCATATTTTGAGATCTCAACCCCAATTCTGAGGGTGACTGCCCAGAGAAGAGGACCTGTTGGTGGCAATAATACCGTCCCTACCAATCTCTTGACATGGTATCACGAGATATGAGCAATCCCAGCCCTTCCAGTGTCCAGGAGAAAGCCCTGGAAGGGCAGCAGGTGGTTCCTGAGACACTTTGTCCTCCATTCAAGCTTGCCCAGAAAAACCCTTAGCAAGTCCTTTATCCCAGTCACGTATCTCATAATCACTTACATCAGGGATTCAAAAGACTTTTTATCCCCCAAAATCAACACTGAAAACCTCTACTTCTTCCTCAATAGGAGGAACTTTGCAAGGGCCATACGTTGTCCCAGGGACACGTTCGAGCCACCGAGCAGAGGGTGATGGTATCAAAGCAGCTCGTTTCCTGAGCAAATATCGGTGCCAGGTTTTCCACTGGCAGATATCAAGATTTGCGAGGGACAGCTCATGTTGTGGGTGGATGGGATATTTTAATACTTCCCGAGAACTGCAAAGCTTTGGGTTCAGAAGGAAAGAAATTCTGCAAGCCGGTACTTCTGAAGAGAAGGTCTGATCAATAGGAAAATAATTTAACTGGGTTTGTGTGCAGTTCCCAGCACATGAAGCTGATGTCCTCAGCCATCTTCCACCCAACTCCTTCAGGAGATCATAGAATCATAGAATCATTTGGGCTGGAAGGGACCTTCAGAGGTCATCCAGTCCAACCCCCCTGCGGTGAGCAGGGACATCTCCAACTAGATAAGATTGCTCAGAGCCCCATCCAGCCTGACCTTGAATGCCTCCAGGGATGGGGCTTCCACCACCTCTCTGGGCAACAATGGTTATTTCCAGCAAAAACGTCCACCTGCAACCACACCAGTTGCACCCACAGCAGAAGGCACCGCGCAGTTAAAGCACTAAGTGTTAGTAAGAAAATGGTTTCGGAAAAGAAGGGG
>NW_009622435.1:0-54810 GCF_000690535.1 Cariama cristata | reverse complement strand
CAGCGTTATTATGGGAAGGAAATCCATCCCTAACCGGGTGTTCATCAAAGCCAGAGGATGGCTGAGTGACCCTATCGAAGGTAATACATGAATATCAATAAATTCAGACAAAAGGAGAGAACGGGATATAAGCACATTGCAACAGAAAAGGCAGAGAGGCCTCTTAACCTGAAAATTTACAGTCAGAAAGAAGAATCTGCCTGGCTGTCTCTACACCCAACCTCTTCCCATCTCTTGATCCATATGGGATAGAATTACTCGTACATCCCCGGAGGCAATCGCATGCCGGGTTTCATTTCCAATTGCCAGCGATACTACAATTTCCACTCAGCAGGATTGCTCTCACCCTTTGGTGAACTTCGTAGTTTTGGAGAACCAGCCCGGAGTCCGCAGGTGCCGTCTCCCCACAGGTTCGCCGTAAATCATACATGAAGAGCAGGGTCCATCTCTTAACACAACTCATCCTCACCTACAGCAGAGTCAACCTGGAGGTACAACCCCAGGAGAAGAGAACCTGGGG
The DNA here is from genome assembly GCF_000690535.1 of Cariama cristata. Taxonomy (NCBI): domain Eukaryota; kingdom Metazoa; phylum Chordata; class Aves; order Cariamiformes; family Cariamidae; genus Cariama; species Cariama cristata. Next base: position 54,290 of record NW_009622435.1, on the reverse strand, counting down.
ATACAGAGCCTCTTGCACCCCCAAAACCTTCATGAAACGACAAAACTCTGCAAAGAAACTCCTGTTTATATGCTGCCGCTCATCTCTCTCCGCTGCTAACGAGCCTCTCTCCAAGCCTCATCTTTCATTCCTGCCTTAATGCCTTCCCCCACATTTCTTCCTCTTGCTTCGAGATTTTCCTCTCTGAACCACTGGCTGTGTCTGATACTCTTTTCTCTTTCAAAAAGGCTTGTTTCTGAATGGCCCAGAAAACCCCCAGTCTCCCGAGACAGAAGCATGAATAAATTAGACAGTGAATTCAAAAAGAAAGAAAAAATGAAAAATAAATAAAAGCCAAGCAAGCTTATGGCATGTGCTGAACTTTCCCTGTGCTCAAATACAAATTTTTCATGACATCTCATCATTTATTTAGTCTGCGGGTCTGTGACCTTCTGTATATCGCTGCGCTCCACTGATAGACGAGTAACACCTCTGCTCACCCACAGCCTCACCCAGCCCCAGGAGAGACAGCAAAGCCTCCAGAGAATCCCGGCTCCGCTTGAAAGCAAGCACAGTTAAAGAGTGGATCATACAACTGATCTACAGGACTAGTGAGTTCACTAAAAATGAAAAGCATAAAAAAAAAAATTCCTTGTAGACAGAGAAGATCTAGAAATGCACGCCAGTGGAGATGGAAATCATACGGGTTATTAATCATCTCCCTGCTCCAAGGCTTGATCTAATGCCTGAAGCAGAAGTGAAAAGACAATGTGATGGGCAAGAGGGAAAACAATGCTGCGTTTAGCAGCCCAGAGAACCTCGGGCTCTTGCTATTTTCCTCCTCTTGCACCACGGGTGTGTGCAATGTTACATATGGCGGTGCGCGTCCAACCTGCCCCTGGGAGGGAGCCACCAGAAGAGCTCCAGCAGAAGTTCTCCTCCTCCTCCTCACCTGAAGCGACCTCGTGCTCACGGCTGCTCCATGCAGGAGAGCACGGTTTTCTCACCCTGGAGGGACCACAGCTTTTCCCAGGGATTCCACAGAAAATAACTAAAGGGGAATAAAAATCAGATTTCTGCAGACTTCGAGGTGGTGTCTGGGCTCCCACGGCAAAACTCTTCGGTGGTGAAGACACCACACGGGAGAAGCGGCTGTGATGGAATTGCAAAGAGTATAAAGAAGCTGCGGGGAAATACTGTGGCACAGTTGTTATCATACCTAGGGATGATGCTATTGTGGGTGAACTAAGCCTTAAAATGCTCCAGGAAGTAAAGACGAGCAAACAAAGCCCAGCCACGGTTTCAGAGATGCCGAAAATTGGCAGCTCCTTCAAAAAAAAATAAAATTAATTAGACCACGTGGGACTTAAGGATCAAGTCATTTACAGAGTCAGCCAGGGGCTCATAAGTCCTAAGTCCTAAACAAGTGTTTCAGCGAGCACCAAATTAAGCAAGTGTGGCTTTATATGAATTTATATCTTGTGACTGATCAACTTTGATACAAGGATGGGCCAACCCCGCTTGAACCTTATCCCATCTATAAAACCCCCTTCCAGCCGGATTCTCCAGGTGTAACGAAGCATGAGCTCTCGGCACAGCCCCTCTCCAGGGATTACGCTCGCTGGACTTCCCCTCTGATCCTATTTCTGTGAAACTTGTAGTAATTTAATAACCCTTCCCCCTTTGTGAAATTTCAGTAAACTCTTTCAACAAGTTCAAAAAGTGTTGGGAGGAGCAGAGGGGGAAACGCACGGGCAAAACTCGCAGGCAGCGTGACTGCCCGGGTCTTCGTTTTCTCTGGAAAGGATTAGACTAAATATAGGATTAGATTAGATATAACATTATACATATAATTATACATAATGTTATATGATAATATTATGCTATATATTCTGCAGTTAATGTTATATATTATATATTTATTATACAATACAGACTATACACTACATACTATATTACATATTACATAGAATCACAGAAGGGTTTGGGTTGGAAGGGACCTTTAAAGACCATCTAGTCCAACCCCCTGCCATGAGCAGGGACATCTTCCACTCGATCAGGTTGCTCAGAGCCCCGTCCAACCTGACCTTGAATGTTTCCAGCGATGGGGCATCGACCACCTCTCTGGGCAACCTGTGCCAGTGCCTCACCACCCTCATCGTAAAACATTTCTTCCTTATGTCCAACCTCAACCTACCCTCTTCCAGTTTAAAACCGTTACCCCATGTCCTGTCCTAATTCAGCATCCTTCTTGCCGAGGGGTATCACGAAAGAGAAAAAGAAAAGGTTCAGGATGGAGAGACAGCGTAAGCAGCTACAACTGCGGGAGAAAGCAAGAAACGGAGGGCACGGAGTGTTTTCAGCTCAGGACTTTAAAAAGAAAAGGGACAAGGGAAGACTACAGAGTGTGTGTCGGGAGAACGGGTGCACACCGCACGTAACGGGAGAGGAACCACGGGCGGTTCCCTGGGGGCTTAGGGAAACAGCAAACAGTTTATTAAGAGAACCGAGAAGGATGCTGCTGTACCTGGACCTGTTGCTACAGCTGCAGTCATGGACTAACAGCCACTGAAGCGATTCAATGGAGACAGTTTTATTGCAATAATTAATATTAATTAAGATCTAGCATCAGAAATGGGATGAATCTGATTTTTATTTTTCTTTTAGTAATAACTTACTCGGAAACACCAACCAAAAAAAAAAAAAAAAGGCAAAATCCCTAATTCATCTCAAATCCATGCACGAAAGTCATTTAACTCCGGGAAACTGAGCAAGCCCGGAGTTACGAGTATAATTTAAAACCGATAAGGATCTGACCCATCCTTTGCGGTTTATGGAGTTTGAAAGGAAGGAGTCTTCCCCAGCCTGCCTCCATGCGAGCATCCTCGTGGAGGTTGGGGAAAGGGGAGGGCTTGCGTCTCTCGTTACTCTCCCCCCCAAGGCCTCACTGCAGAGTTTACAATTTAATTTTCTGCATTTGTAATCTGTAGCCCTTGTGTATATAACGTCTAATGAAAAAGGCCTTTTTTAAATTAACATGGTATTTGGAAAAAAACCCATGTGTTTCTATTTCATTATTGAACTACATTTATAAAGAAAAAGAAATACTCGAGCGGAGGGTGATCGGATTTAGTTGGCAGGGACACAGGACAGTCAGAAAACATAGATGTCCTTACGTAAATGTCTGCACAACATCAAAATGCCTTTGGGTACAACTTTGTTCTTGCTCAAGTTAATAAAACCCCTCCATGATTCAGGGCTTGATGCATCGGCGGCTCGTGCATCCACCGGGCTCTTCTCAGCCTCCTCCCCTCGTCCCCTGCCCCGTGCCGACCCCACGAGTCACCCTCCCGCTAACCTATGAAATGTGGATCCTTTCAGGAAACCACTCTGCTTTTCTCTCCTACATTTCCAACTCCTTCCCTTATGGAGGAGTTCCTCAAGAAAACAAGGCTTACGTGGTTATTCTTCATTCCATTTAAGACTTAGAAGGGTCAAGCACAAATACAAAATGGCAGGTACAGACCTCAGAGCTGTAACCATGGAGAACCACAGAATATCTGGGGCTCAAGGGATCCCTGAAGATCACCTGGTCCCTGCCCAAGCCATGGAGCTGGAGCAGCTTGCTCAGGACATCATCGATTTGGTTTTAGGTATCTCCAGAGATGGAGACTCCACAACTCCTTGGGGCAATGACCTTCCATGTTTACTCAAAGCAGGCGGTCAGCTAAAGAAGACAAGGTCATACAAGAGAAAAAGCTCAGCTCCATTAGACACCAGAGAAACCCAACAAGGGCGAAGTGACAAAACCAGACCTCCTATCGATGCTGCGCCCAGGACAGTGGTGTTTCCCTTGTTTCAGATACTTATCAGGGTTGGAGAAGACGCTCAGCAAATCAACTGTGCATCTTCAAAAGGGCATTGAACCAAACTCTTCTCCGAGAAGGTTCTCACCACCTTTTTGAAGCCACTTCCCCCCCCTACTATTTTTTTGGATATGCACTTTTTATTCTTATTATTCTTTCTTTTGCTGCCACTATGTCCTCTGGCTTCAGGCTTTTCCTCATCCCTGTTGCTTCATTTTTTTAATCCCAGCACCTCAGAGGGAGGAAGCCGTCCTGTTTTCCTTATTAATCAGAAATCTCTGGCATTGACCACAAGAAAAGCCTCCAAGAACGCTGAACTTTTTGGTTCAATGAATTTCATCATAATAGAGCTACCAGCATGCAGAGTTGATTTAGTTTTGCAATTTTCTGTGGAAATACCTTCCAAGCACTCGTCTCGGCCTTCAGAAATCCTCTGCTGCGCTCATAGTCACGGCAGGAACGCCCCAGAAAAACGATTGTGTTTTTAGTAGCTACCAAATTCCTCAAAAGCATCAGTTAAGCCATTGCACTGAGTTTGCAGTGTTTAAAGCTGGTGGAAAAAACTCTATTTCTAGCTGAATCTTGAACATCTACTATTAAAAATGTCATCATGAAGTCCATCATCAGCAACACAAGCCTACCACATGTGTCTGGAAAGCACCTACCATGGCCCCAGCTGGTGTCCCAAGCTGGGGACAAGTTGCTCCTTTGAGCATCCTCCTCTGCACTGACAGCTCACCTGGGATTTACGGTGTTTATTATTGCAGGGCTGATCCAGGAATCGTGTATCACAGAATCATAGAATCATAGAATCATTATGGTTGGAAGAGACCTCAAAGATCAAGTCCAACCGTATACCCAATGCCACCATGCCTGCTAAACCCACTAAACCATGTCTCAAAGCCCCACATCTAAACGTTTTTTGAACACCTCCACCTTTCTTGGAGGGGTTAGCCCATCTGTTAATATAATCTAAGCACCCCAACTTCAGCCATCATCCCTCCATCACCTCCTCTTGGACTTCTATCTTTTTTCTCAGCTGATTCAATACCGGGAAGAGCAAACTGGTGCAACTTGGATCCCTATCACTAAGCAATACCAAATGCAAAGGCAAATTCCTGATAGAAGAGGACAGAAACCAGAGATGGAGATGAAGGAGGGTAAATATTTAGCTACCGACCCTGCCCCGTGATCGAGACAACAGCCATGAGCACCGCAGCCTGCGCACAGCCACCATCAGGTTTATCTATAGGCACCGACATCCACCCTGCACCTGCCCGAAATTAAAGAGCTTTAATAAAGGAGGTAAGACACAAAAATCAGCATCCATGCAAAGATGGACAACTAAGGCACAGTAACGTTCTTGGTTAACGATTCAACACATTTCCCAAGGTGTAGGGCCTGAACCCATCCTTAATCTTCCTCAAATTAAAAAAAAAAATAAATAAAATCTCATTTAACCTTATTATTCTCAAGGCGAACACCTCGGGAGACACGGTCCCTGGCAGCACACCGACGCAGGCTGCGCTGGTACGCTTTCAGGCTGGGAGAGGTCTGAGCTCTGAGTTTCCGTGATTTTTATCAGGGTTCTCTCAGACTAACATTATTTCAAGATTGCCTTTGGTACTTAATCCTATTTCAACACTGGATCTGACCTCGTCGTGGCGTGAACTGTAAAGTGAGCGTTCCTCCAAGGTTACGACGGCGAGAGGGAGCAGGGAGGGCGGCTGGCAGGGCCGTAAGTAATCCATTTATTCTGTTGCAAGGCTCCTGTAATTCTATTCAATGCAATTTATTAATTGTTCACCCAGCATCTTGGAAATATTATGTATCGCTTTGGATGGGTGTTACACGGAGGGCACAAGGGACAGCATCCCGACGGGGAAGAAATCTCATACTCGCAGCATTGCTATTGCCTGCATAGAGACCCCCGAAAATTAAAGGTATTTTCACCCAGCATAAAGCACACACATAATGCTGAGAGACAATTATGATTTTCAAAGTTCTGACCCGAATCCTGCACACTTTGGATTCTTTAAAAAGAAAAAACCAGAAAAGCACAACAGCTGGGAGGAAAGCACATTTTGCATTACCGTCGAAGCCTCCCTTTTCCTTGTAAGCTCCTTTCTGAACTCGTCTTTGGAAGAGTCAGCCAGTCTGTGTTTCAAATTCAGCCACATCAGCTTTGATTTACTGTGGCAGCGAACTGCTGTTTATTAAAAAAAAAAGGTAAGTTTGTCAGGATTCAAGTTCCCATCCCTTTCAGTTTAAGAGTCTTTAGCTTCATTACCTTGTTCTCACTCGATGGGACAAAATAAAAAGCAGGACTGAATGGGATTTCTTCTCCTATTTTTTTTCCTACTGGTTTTCAGCTCGTTCATCCTCTCATCACCAAGGAAAGCATCGTTTCTGGTTTTGCGGGGCCTCGGCTACTAATCTCTGCCTACGACACTTTCCCCTTCTGTTCTGCATTACAATTCAAAGCTCGCTCTCTGCATCGACAACTTGTTTGTGGCAGTTCCACATGCCGTTAAGTAAATGGAGTCGATAACTTGGTTAGAGAGGAGGTTAAGACAGGGGTTTTTGCTCTCAAAGTCCAAGAAGCCAGGCGAGAAGCAGAGAGGTGGAAAACAGGAGCAGCATCCTGCGCTCCACGCTGCCGGTGAGGCTGCTCCGCGTGACGCCCTATTCCCAGGATGTAAATCCCGCATTTATTCCGCGGGCTGTTGGAGGAGGAGGTTTGAACCTCATGAACCTGGTGGCACGAGCTCAGGTCCTGGTTTTTATGGCTGCTTTGCCATGAATTTCAACTTGTGCCAGGCTAAGGCACCCTGATGTGCCCTGGGATGCTTTACTGCATCAGTAGTTTACTGCATTTATTCAACAGTTCCCTCCTCATCTCGACGCACTCGGCCACTTTCCTCCTGCGCAGTCTAACCAAGCATTTCAAAACACACCGTGATGTTGTTTACGAAAACTAATCTTGTTTTAACAGCCCCTTTTGCCAAGCAGATTTTGCTATGATTTCATACCCAATATTTTTGTCCATACAGATGTCTTAAATTTTCTTCCGAGTTTATTTATTGATCATATAACATTGATAGGATGTTCCAGAGATAACTACAGACCAAAAGCAATTAACCCAGCATTGAACTTCAGTTCCAAAAAGCGGGAGCATATAACCATGCGTCCGACTGGATGCAAGATTTCTGCAGTCATTCATGATATTGTTTTACCCGGTTGTTAATAATAAATTGAGATTGCTCCTCAGCAGGCTAAGTCTGATAAGCTTCAAAGAGCTCCCTCGGTAGAAGTGCCACCATCTGACACCGTCACATCTACCCAAGCACGTCGCTTGCATCGGGAGCCAACGGCAGGGCTGAACCCAGGTCATTGCCTCCATGTAATACCTCCATCACACATTTTCACTCAAACAAGGAGGTCAAGGAAAAATTAAAGTATAACCAGTCCCATGCTGGTGAAGCTTCTCATCGACATTGGGGAGTTTGCAGGGCACCTACGCTGCAAACCAGCCTCGTGACTCAAGTTCACATGGATGCACTCTGTGTGGTCCAGATCACCTCGGGGTTAAAACACTGATGATCCCCCCCGACCTCCCAAATAATCAGGATCTGAATTAAATTTTCCAGTCACCTGGTATCAGGGACAGATCCAGGATGACTGAAGGTCGCTCAGCCTTTCCCCTGTATCTTTGTTCACGTATTCCCCCTCTCCTCTCCCCCTCCAAAGCCTCTGAAATATAAATTACTTTCGCAGAAGAAATGGAAACTTGATCATTAAAATTAGATAACTGAACAAACTCGCAGTCGGAGCCAGGGCCTGCTAAATCCAAAGCCAAGATCAATTTTGTTAGGAGGGAAAACTGTCATTTAATCGATAGCCATGTGCAACCCATTATTCCGATGCTTGACATAAGCTCTCGCACGGTGCGTTAACACGGCCGAACACGGAGACCTTGCCCAGCACAGGCTTGGTTGCTCCTGGGAATACTTCAGACGATACCATCTGCTAAGCCTTTAAAGCTGGGGTGACATTTTAGGTGACCGGTGAAGGGTGGAAGTGTTTAATTTAGGACACTTTCCGGTACAGTCACAGCAATAGGAGATCCCATAGATAAGTTACACTCGCCAGCATCCTTCTGGGAGATTTTTTTTTTTTCCCCTTTTGCTATCCCGACAGGACAAAGGGGCCTTTATGGTGTTTTTAGCAAGTCTGTTTATTTAGTACATATTGTAGCTGATCTGCTGTTGAAATATCATCCATTTCCATCCCCTGAGAGATACTCAAAGGAGCAGCAAGTAATCAACTTTAAACAAAAAGGCCATCTAAATATACAAAAAGAGAAGAACAATAGCAGCATTAATTATAAACCAGGCAGGCGGGTTTCCAAGGGAATTCATATGCAGGGAATTTGTTTCTGCACAATTTCTTTCTCTCTCTGGGGGCTCAGAAGAGCAGCGGTGGCTCGGAGAGGCTTGAGCGGAGCGTTATCACGGGGGAAGGAGCGGGAAGATGAGGATGGAGGGATGGAGGAAGAGAGAAGTGTCAAACAAACTGGAACTAACATGGGCCAAAACCAGCAGGAGAACCAAAGGCACATAATTTTGAACTTGGAAAAGAGAAGTCCCCGGTCCTGCTTGGTCGTTGCAAACAATAAACAGCAAAGGCAGGGATGTGCCCCACAGCTTTGTGCCAAAGGGGGACTGCTTCAAATCTTCTTTATTGCTTCAGTAGGACTCAAAAATCTTCCCTGCGTGCGGTGAACGTGCTGTTCTCGGACATCTTGCAATCTCTTCGACCCCTCTCCCACTGCTGGTCCAGCAACCTTGGAAAAAATCCTCTGGGATCCCCAGTAGCTGGATGCTCAAACGGGAGCCGAGGGCTGAGGCCCAGCCAGCACTGCATTATGCACGTCTATCTCCGTGCTTAAAGATCCCCAAACAAGGCAAGGAAGCGCTTTGGTTTTTAATTCAGCTCAAGAGGAGCAAGTTCAAGGCAGGCTTTGTGCTTTAACAAGGTGTCAGTTCTGCAAGTGTTGGCCAAGGAGCGTCAGGCCCTACAGCGAGCACAGGGTGCGAATAGGGGGAAAGCCTTGTCTGGAAAAGATTGCACTTTGCTCTTCTTTAATCCAGTAAAATAAGGAGAAAAGCACATTGGTGAGATGCTGGAGAGAAACGGGTAAAGGACTCGGTGAGGGAGGTCGCACAGGTACCCAGCAAGGCTCGCGCACAGCCTGCAACCGGGCTCCGGTGTGGGGGAAAGGAATATGCAGTGGCATCCAAAGGACTTGCCGGGGAGGGACGCGTGAGGAGCAGAGCTCTGCGTCCCATCGACGGGCACTTCCCGCCCCTGCAAAACCTCACGCGGTTCCAGCAGCCCAGGAAGAGTCTCTCTAATGATTGTAACGACCCGCAAATTAAAACGGAGTTGTCAGCGCTGAGCAAAAGGCCTGCGAGACACACGGGAGTCGTTTGTGCATCTTCCCCAGCTGATGGCACACATCCAGTTTCGGAGATGGTGATGCAAAAGGGAGGGGGACGGACCAGCGAGCAGTCAGAGGACAGCACCGGGGACCAGTAGATGCAGAAAAAATCCAGCTATACAGATGAAGAAGACAAATATATCAGCTCCATGGAGGACCAGGGAATGACATGCTTAAATTAAACCCAATTAACGTTGATGTTCAACTGTAGAAAAGCTTTAGGAGCAGCGAGTGCTAGGACAGATGGTGCAGGGGAGCCCATGACTCTCCGTCATTGAGGTGTTTTCAAAGAACAAGGTGGTCAAAGATTGTCACAACTGGCTTGGGCGTAGTGATGAATACCCCTTGTCAGAGGGATCTCTCCGCATCCCTTCTAGATCTTTGCTTTCTGTGGTTGGGTCGGTTAGACAGCCATTCACCCAGGACCTTAAATGTACGGAGAAAAACCCAAAAGGGACGCGGTGCAGCAGGATCCTCTTATCTGCCACTTGCGAGCACCTCGGGAGAGGCGTTCATCCAGCACAAAACAGGCTCAAAGCACCGAAACCATAAAACCTTACAAGTGGCCTCCAAAAGATACAAAGCTCTAGAAACCTGAAAACACAGCCGAAACATCCTCTTTCCACACAAAACAAGGTCTCCACCAGCTACCTGATGCAGTGCAAAAGGTGACTACTGAAGGAAGACCCGTGTATTTTGCCCCACCAGCAATGCCGAACAGCGTGAGGCAGGCGGAGATGCTGGGTAACACCGAGGGTGTGGAAACTTCTTTACACGTAGCCATGCAAATCAAACAGAAAAGCAATAAATATATACATCGTGTGTCACACGCATATAAAGACACGGAGACTTTGGGTCCCATCTCCCACTGAGGAAGCCCTACAAGGTGGACCTGAGGCTCAAGGGGTGGATGGAGGAGCACAGAGAAGACGCATCCTTGGTTTGCATTGAGCTTTCCCACCATCCTGTACCCAGCCAGCGGTACAGGGTGGTTTCATGAGTTTTTGCTGGCCAGGTGACGGCAGGAGGTATGGACCGTTCTGGGTAACCACCATGGACCAGAGCATCCCAGCCTGACCGCAGGGATCTCGCCGCTCATCTGCTTCAGCAACAAGCACACCCACAGCACTCAAAACAACAGGGAAAATTCTCATTTAAAAATCAGTTCCCTGGAAAACTTCACCCCAAACCTCAGCACTCTGCTACGGTACTGATAAGGATTTGAAATACAGCACGAAACCATGTGACTTTTAATGACAAACGGCAAAATCCCGGTCTCCCCGGCAGTTTATCATTAGAGCCCTCGACTGAACTTTATGGGGCTTGGATCAAATCACTTAAAGCCTGCTTTAGTTTTACAGATTATTTTCCAATATATAAAAAGCGGTGACTTTTCAGCACAAAGGTTTTATAATTTTATTTTATATATATCCCTTCCCATTCTTGCCAGCTTTATGGATGTAACACGCTCTAACCACGCTGGGCATGACGTATCACAGAAATGCAAAAGAGAAGTTTTTTAAAGGATTACCAAACTACCTGCTTCAGGGCACAAATCACCCTCCCAGACCGGGGGGTGAGGGAGGTATTTCTTCCCTGGCAGGTTTCTTGTACCTTCCTGGAAGCAATACTGGGGGGTGCCAGGTCTGCTCCGAGACAGCAAACACTGAGACAACATGATATTGCCATGAAGCACCAAATTCCAGCTCAGTTTTCCAACTCCTTCCCCTTCCAGGCTACAAATCGATGCCGCTGCTTGATGGTGCCCTTTGATTTGGGACCAGGCAGCATGAAGCACCTTCCTGCATCCCACCAGCAGCCCCCACCGCTGTGTAAGTCCCCCGAGGTGACAGGCACCCCCCGAGGTGACACCCCAACCCTTGCTGGTGCCGGAGCACCCAGGTCGGGATGGATTTTACTCCTCCAGTTCCTTGTGCATCCCCAACCTGCAGCCACTGCTAGCCAAGGACCTACATTTAAGGCTCGATGGGCAGCAAGACGTGGGCTGGCACAGCACCAAGGTTGCCCAGGGTTTTTTGGTTTGGCTTTTTGTGTTCTCCTCCACTCATGCACGCACCGAGAGCATTCACAACCAAGCCTTGGCTGTGTTATCGTGGAGGGAAGGCAGGCACGGGACAGGGGGTGGGGAGCCCTGCCACCTTACCGGGGCACGGGCAGCAAAGGCACCCGGCTCACCCCAAGTTTGCCTTCGAGGACGGGGGTTCCCCCCTATTATCTAATGGGCAGCACCCTGCTCACTGCCCGTCCTGGCAGCCGGACCACGGGGACTCCCCATGGTATCGAAGTGGGGACAACACCGTTGGGAACGGCAAGCTGGCCCCGTACCCTGATCAGCACAAACGAGCTAGGCTGACACAGCCAGACCCTGGAGGGTCCCACCTGTGCACACGCAGTTTTATTCTTATTTTCACTCCTCTAAATACCTTTTTTTTTTTTTTTCTCTTTTCCATGCTCCTCCACTGACGCCTTGGCCGTTGTTGGGCTCATCACAACTTCGTTCCCAACACAGGAGCACTTCAGGCTCCTTTCAACTCCAAATGACCTCACCTGCTTAATTTCTTTAAACTTTTTTTTTTTCCCCCTCCCTTTTGTCTATGCGGACTAAATTTCTGTCAACAAAGCTGAAAGGCCAAGTAGAGTTCACGGTAACAATTCACATTTCTTAGCAGGTTGCCCAGAACTAAATCCTAACCTTAAACACAAATGTACAGTAGCTTTAAGAAACCAAGAAATATAAATCCTAGCAGAGCAAGTTCTAGTACATCAATGCCTGCTAGAGTGACTTCTACAAGCTGCGGCCATAACTCAGCAAGCCTGGAGCACCTCATCTGTCGGATATTTATGTGGTGCTTTAATTGCAAGAACAAAACCAACTTTTTCCAAGCTTAACATGCTGTATTTTGAAATCCTGACAATGGTGGCTCTCAGCATCATAAATTACGCTTGTCCCCTTTGCAGAGCCAAAGCAACACGTGGATCGGAAGTTTCTGGCGGCTCGCTTGCAGGCAGGGTTACGTTGGCTGCAGGCAGCTGGGGACGAGATACCCCCTTTGGCTGCTGGTCGGGGTTTGGCTTGGAAGAGAATACAGGGATTTAGAGAAAAGAATCTAGGGATTGGGTTTGATGCGCTGCCTTGGGTACCAACGATGCCAAGCACCTCCTGCCTGGTTCCTGCCCGGTATAGATTGAGCGCAAGGTGATGCTCCCTGAATTGCAGTATCGAGGACCAAATCTGCAGGAGTTACAAAGGGATTAGTCCCTTCCCAAGGAATGCCCGTCCCGCCGGAGCCGTGGCAAGGCTGGAGTTAAGTTTGCCGTCCCGCTGTCCGCATTCATGCCTTCCATTTTGGACTTTAGTGACGCCAGTAAGAGGAAGTTAAATTGATTTTAGAAAGCATGTTAAAGCCAAATGTTATCCTCTGCAAACAGCCCGGCAGTCCTGATCCTGTTACCTGTAACCGTAAGTCACAAAACCCTATTTAAATAGGAAATTATTAATCTGCAGTTGCACAATGGCATTAAGGTAGGCTCAAAGCTCCTTTTCAAGAACAGTAATAAATGGCCAACAGAACGGGACCCGCAGCCTCGGGGCCACATGCTGCCAGCGTCGCCCGTCACCGGTGACAGCCCGGCGTGACAGGCGCCACAATATCCGCGTACCCCCTTCCAGGAGATTTCTTTTGACACGCCATACTGCACGGTGCGCAAGGCGAGGGCTTGAACGCTCACGGCAGGCTCAAGCTGGGGGCTACTGTAGGACACCGCCACATTATGCTGCTTTTTTTTCCCCTTCCTCCCCTCCCTTTTTTTTTCCCCTTTTTTTCTCCTTCTTTCATTTTTTCCCCTTTTTTCCTTATCCGCGTACCCCCTTCCAGGAGATTTCTTTTGACACGCCATACTGCACGGTGCGCAAGGCGAGGGCTTGAACGCTCACGGCAGGCTCAAGCTGGGGGCTACTGTAGGACCCCGCCACATTATGCTGCTTTTTTTTCCCTTCCTCCCCCCTTTTTTTTTTTTCCCCTTTTTTCCCCTTTTTTCATTTTTTCCCTCTTTTTCCTTTCTCCTTTTTTCTTTTCCCTTTTTCCCTTTTCCCTTTTTCCCTTTTCCATTTTTTCCCTTTTTCCTTTGGTCCTTTGCCCTTTGGTCCTTTTTTCTTACTGCCACATTATGCTGCATTTTATCCTTTTTTGCCATTTTCCCTTCTTCCTTTCCCCCTTTTTTCTTTTTTTTCCCTCTTTTTTCCCCTTTTTCCTTCCCCCCCTCTTTTTTTCTTTTTTTTCTCTCCTTTTTTTCCCCAGGGAAGAGAGATGTAACAGCACAAGGCAACCCCTACAGCCAAGGGCATTACGACAGAGCAGGAGCCACCCCCACAAAGGATGCCTGCAGGATGCCAAGCCCATCACTGCGGTTTAATGACTCGTTGACGCTAATGGGTCTGAGCCGGTCTCACGCTTCGCGTTCTCCCTTGCCATCGGCTTTTTGGGCTTCACATCACCCCTTTGCAAACCTGCGGTGGGAGTACGAGGCTCTGGGACAGCCGACAGTCGTTTTGCGTGGCTTGTCGTCTGCAGAGCGTTGTATTTTTGGGGAAAAAGAAATGAATTGCGTTTGGTAACACTGAGGGTTGTTAATACGGTAACATCTGGGAGGTGAGCGCACGTGAAGTCAAACTTTTCTATGGTCTAAACAACTGTAACGCTCCAAAGTTATAAATCATCCAAAACCAGAATAAAAACAATACACATCTATATAAAAAAAAAAAGAAACAATCACCTGTACTCAATTACACCATCCATCAAGGAACTTCACTGACAGGGCAGAGCAGGAGCACACCAAATTAACCCTTTCATGGCCACTGCCATGCCTTGCGTTAGCCATATATGTTACCAATATCATCACCTATTTTGCAGGTTTCATTTGTCTTCCGAGTTTTCAGGGCACGAGAAAGTACTGGGAAAGTGGAAAATACTGTTCTTTAGCAGAACCAGTAGGAGTTTCAATGTTGACTCAAAGCTCCACCACAAACTACAACTCTAAACGAGCGAGGGATGATAAATGCTCCTCTGAATCTCCAAGCCGGTACCTCGCAGCAGTAAACATGCTGTCATCCACCCTTCTGAAAATGAAACACATCATAAGGTCGAGTTTTCCACCAGGTTTTCCGGTGTTTCACGTCCTCCCTCCCCAAGCCAGGAGGTCTCAACCTCTTTTTGATCTGCTGAGCTCTCCAAATTCAGCAGAGAGATATGCAGACTCCTGAATAATTAATTGAAGCTTACTGGCAAGAGGCTTGTCTGTCTGAGTTACCTTTTCTGGACCCCTCAGTAGTCATCCAGAGCCTGAAACCCACCCCTTTCGCCTACAAAATCTCCAGGACAAGCAAACCAAACTCCGCGACCCACAGTTTGTTTGCTCATGCTGGTGGGAAATCAGATTTGTGAGCAAGCAAAAGCTTATCGGGACCATCGCTGGGTACCGGGATGGTGCTGTTCAACCAACAAAATTAAAAGCATTTCAAAGTGGGGCAATTTTGAGGTTTGCAAGGTCTCCTTGCTTGTTTTCAGGTGGAAACCGAGATGGGGATGAGGCTGAAGACGTCTGTGTGAAGTGCTGTTTGAGATGTGTCATTCACGAGCACAACCGCACAGAGAAAAGGTCGCCTTAGCTTGTCTTCTGAACTGATGGCTACAAAAGTTGCACTACTACCCCTTCGCCCATCTATAGAAATCACCAGAAATCCCACAACCGGCTCCTGCCTCGGGTTTCCACTACCACCAACAGCAGGGGAAAAAAAAAAAAAAATATTATTTCACCCATTGATACCAAAATACTTTGCAAACACCGAACCATTGAGTCCAGACACCCCTACAACGTCCCAGGGGTTGTCGTTCTTATGGGGAGCACTTTGCCTTGCAGTGAGGGATGGGGACCCCGGCCAGAAGCTGCACCCCACAATCCCTGGACCCCCCCAGGTTCCCCCCCTCCTCACCGGACATCTCTCACCCCCCATCCTTGCGAAGGTGCCGGTGCCAAGGGCGGCGCAGCTATAATTGACATCATGTGTGCATTGGGCTAGCTATGTTAGAGAGCACACATGGCACAAAATAGATCTGGAAAAATGAAATAAAAAAAATAAAAAAATAAAAAAATTGCATTTTCCTTCCCCGCTCAGGAGCGGGGCCTGTGTAGCAGCATAACCCAGTGTACATACGTTGTTAGACACAGTTTAAATATAGCATCTAACTATGAAAACATGAATAATTGCGGTGCTTAAAACGTCTGGCTAATCTTTAGCAGAACTGCAATCAATCACCGGTGTCAGACTGGGAAGCATTTCTCAGTTTCATACACAAAACCTTCCTTCAAATGCAAACTATATCCACTTTCAGTGTTTGGACTGACTTTCCCATCTGATATTAATGGAAGCACTCTCGGCATGAAGAGGCACTGGTCGGAATTGATTTTCTGATTTTTTTTTATTTTTTTTTTAAAATAATACATCCAGGAGGGAATGACAGTCGTAGAAAAAAAAACCCAACCCTTCCATTCCCTGAGCAGATGACGGGGAATTTGGATGAGTTTGTAGCTTTATTAAAGAAAACGCAGGGAACACGTTCAGCTGATCTCGCTCTTTGCTCCCCGACTCACAAGCCCACAAAGCGCAGACAAAGAAAAGCAGCGAGGCAAAGCCAAGCCTACGGCTCAACCCAAAAACCTTTGGAGCACTTTGTGCCCACCATCCTTATCGCCACTCCTCTGGAAGCTCCGTAGTGCCTCACCTTCGGATGGTGAAATATATTATCAAAAGTATTGTATTATTGACAACTTGGATTTTTTTTTCTTAATTAACCGCTCATATTCACTCATTTGAAGGTCAGCTGCACTGTTCAATGGCATGCTCTAGTCCAGGTCCCTGCTACACCAAAGCTTGGCCCATCCCTCAGTAGACAGTAACACATCTCTAGCTCTTCTAGGAGAGTTATTTCTCATGTTTTCCCCAATTTCCTACAGAGCAGTTGCATTTTCTGCTGCAGCACGGGGCACACGGCTGGCTCGCATGTCTTTCCTTGGATGGAAGTAGGTAATAAAGTAATCCCAGTTTAATTAATCCGAGCTCCGGCCAACCACAGCTCCATCCAATTACTTACGCACTGAGCACAACAATTCACATTAGACCAGGGCACGTCCTCCAGAGGAGCACTCTCTCTTCAATTTGAAGATGCACGAGCAAGACCAAGAGAACCAAGTTGAGTCTCCTTCTCCCCACCAAGACCTTGCTGGAGACCAGCTTGTAGACCCTCTTGAAGGTCTACCTGCTGTTACAGAGTTAAGCCCACCAGTTAACGCAGTTTTACAGCCAGGATTATTTTTCCCACTTTATTACAGCAAAGACAGAAGGGTCCTGTCACCATTTACCATATTAAATAAGAAAACCTCAGAGCTGGCAGCACTAGAAACACTAATTATTCTGGTTGCCGCTGTGGAGCCCAGACTCCATCTGAAAATCTCCGGTTGATAAAGCCCATTGAGTGTTTTTAAGCTGTCAAAAACCTCTGGGTTGGCTTGAGGTATGAAGGAACCTGATCTGATCAGATCCTAAAGCAATTCAGAGCACGACCCACTTCGTTATGCATCGCTTGCTACTTCTTTCTCTCCACCTTTACGATTTTTTTATTTATTGAGGGGTCTTTGTAAGCAAACTCCAAAGGCAAAGTACCGACAAGCGAGCTGACAGGCGAGACATGCGCCTAACAGCAGACATCTCAAAACAAGAAAATAAGGTTCATCAAAATTAAAAAGTGTTAAGACTGAATCTGCAGCCGCAGTTCAAGTGATGGTATCTGGAGCCTGCGCAAGGCCCTTTAGGATGTGGAAAGTCCTGATAAAATCTGGTGAGTAATACCTGTATTTTTAATCAGTAACAATCTGAGCACAAGGGCGTATGTAAGGTTGTTTGGTCTGCTTTTTCTTGTTAGGTTTTGGTTTGGTTTTTTTTTTTTTTTTTTTTAACACTGGAACATGCAGTTTGCTTAGAGGTGTAAAAAAAATACACCAAATCCCTGCTGGGACTGCAGGCAGCGGGCAGCATGAAAACCCCCGAGTGAACCTGCCTGCTTCAAGAGCATCCCTGCCTGCAGTCGCTCCCTGCTTCGATCAATGATTTGCTCCTGTAAACGTGACGTTTGACACGCAAGCGCTATTTCCTTTTCTTTCCTGGTTCAGTAATCCGGCTCTTAACATCTCGGCATTGATGCGCGTCTTCACGGCTGAGGTCAGAACCTCCTGTCCCGAGGTGCTCGCCATCACTTCCAGCCCACGGCTCGCCCCGCGCACGTAAGCTGTAACCCAGAGTCACGTTGACTTGGGTCATCTCAGGAAATAGAGTGAAATAAAATAAATCGCCTAAGCTTTTTGTTTGCTTGCTGGGCAGAGCTGCTTGCAGCTGGTGAGGCAGGTGGGGGTGCATTTTTGGAGGTCCTCCCCCAACTTAGAGAGTTATTTTCCAACCCAATTTCTCTAGGTTCTCACATCATCCTTGCTCTTATCCCCACCAGCAAATGAAGGAAATAATGCCACCGCCACAAACGATGCTAACTCTCTCTTGACTTTGCCTATTTTCAGGACACGCTATCTGATAGAGACACCGCCGTCCCGTTGAGACTGGGAAGAAACGCATCGTTCAGAGCCTGTTACTCCATTTGCAGATCACCATATGCTACCTCGGGATATCACCTTCTCTTTCAGTCTGATTGAAGCAGTTTTAGTGACGCTTTCACTGCCGAATGCTGAAAGGAGGTTTATGATGCTGCAGGGAGAAGCTCACCGTGCAGAAATAACTCCAGCGGGACCCTTGGATGCTCCAGGAATTACCACCACAAAGGTGTTGCTGAACTGATGCTTGATATTCCCATATGCAAAGCTTAAAAAAAAAATCATCTGGCGAGCAGTACCAGACGCCTTGCACACCAGCTGACGGCAGAGCCCGAGCCGCAGCCGTTCCGCAGAGGTGGGGATTCGTACTACGCCTCGGCCAAAATATGTTGGCGTCTATTTTTGGTTTCTCCTCTCCTCCAAGGCAGGTGTGAGCCCAGTCTTCCCTCGGAGACACCCCACCGTGCTGGGAGGACTGGGGGCCGCTCCGTTTCCTCGCTCATCAGATAAGTCCTTGCGGGAATTCTGGCAGCAAAGCTCCAAAGACGAGCTTGGCTTCGCTCCTAACAGTTGGAAGTACCTTCGAGGCAGGATTTGTTTCAATAAGGGATCTCTGGCTTCCTCCTTTCCTGCACCCCAACGCGTCCATGGGTTTTTTGACCCTTTAAGCTCTTGCTCCAGAAGGACAGCACCAAAGATGTGCTGTTGGCGTTGCCTTTGACTTCATATCCTTGCACGGCTGCTAAACCTCATGGGTCTAAGTTTTGCCACACCCAAGGACCCTCGCAAACTTCTGCCGTATCAGTTCAGCTCCACAAAACCTACAACAACAAAAAATCAGCTGCTTCTCTGGAGGAGATGATCTCTTCCAACATGGAGGAAAACAGTTACGGCTTTATACCCTTCACGTGATCAGGATAAAACTCCTTCGGTCTGCTCTAGCTTTTAGGAGGACTTTGTTACACATCATTAAGGTTCCTCATCGTCCTTCCAGGTGGGTAGACTAACGAGGTTTAAATGACATTCCCAAAGCAAAGGCAGCAAAGCAAGTCAGTGGTTCAGTCCAAAGCCATGGAAAGAGCACTGTTTGCCTGCACTCATAAGAAACTGGATGGCCAAAACACTCAGAAACCATATATATCCCATCATTCAGAGACTAGATATCAAAATGCCTTACTCAACGGACTTGGAGATCATCTATCCCATCATTCAGAGACCTGGTATCAAAATGCCTCATGCAATGGCTGGTCCATACGGACCCATTCCCACACACCACTCTACGGCAGGGACTTGGACATTCTCGCTTGAAACGCAGGACAAAGGAGAAGGGGTAAAGAGAGGATTTATTTATATAGAAGGTTTTACCATCCAAACTTTCTGATTCAGGATTGTTAGGAGATTTGAGATGCCTCTAGAAGACAAACTCTTGCTGGAGGAGTCCAGCCTTATTTAACCGAAAGATTACTGAAAGCTGCTAATGTGTGGTAGAAGCATTTACCTTCTCGTGCAAGAAAGGACGCTAGGATATTAATCACTAATCCCTGTAGCACCGATTACCGGGGTTGCAATGACAAGGACCAAAATAAGGTAAAACCTGCCAGTCAAAACATGACAGAACTTAAATTCCTCCTGCCTCTTGTCCTTCATGATGATCCTGAGCTACTCCAAGTTGACAACACTCATTCCTCCAGGTTGTAATTCAGCAACTCGCTGTGCACCGAGAGCCAATTGCTTTGGAAAACTATAATTCATTAGCAAGTCTCCAAGCCATCCGTTCTTTGCCAACATCCAAATCGAGAGCAGATTCTGCAGGAAAAGATCTGAAATTTTCTCTCTCCTGGGGGAGGCCAACTTGGTCATACAAAAACTCGCTATTTGTGACCTTCAGATAGATGGGTCATGGGAAATTTCCGTCGTTGGGACATTTCCTCCAGCAGCTACTACGCAATAACTGCCCCCGGAGAGACTTTGCTGGGCACACCATGCACAGTTGTAGAACAAGTTCTGGAAGTTCACGAAGAGGCAGTCAGTGTGGTCTACGGGGGTCAAACTCTCATTCAGCATCCAGTGTGGGGGCAACACAAGGCACCCAAAACTTTGAGAGCCAAGGCTCCCTATGCTGTTGCTCCAACCTGCCTGCTAAAGAAGACACCATGCGTGAGGTTACACCTCCAGACATCTTTGCACATAGTAAATATGAGGAAATTAAGGCAGGATGGTAGCAAATACACTGTAAATTCCAATTCCGGTTGGCTCCCCAATTCTGGTTTCTGCTTAATTGCCCTGCAGAAACAGCCCCTTGCATTGACATTAAGGTAATTTGCCCAACGGTCAGGATCAGCAGCCATCTCGCTGGTGCAGGGCTGCTCACTCCGAATTAGTAAAAAGTCAGCAACAAAAAAACTTTGACAGCAAGAGGCATTTGGAAAACTGCATTTCTGGGTAAGTTTCCACCCTGTAAACACCGCAGGAGTTCGATCACGGCTCCGAATTCTTTTGCTTTCTGTTATAACTTAGTTCTTGTTCGTGTGCCAGCTTACATAAGCGAGGGAGCACAGCTCCATCATTAGAGCGTGGAACGAAGGACGGGGATGCGTAGGTGTGACCAAGGAGTCACTTTGCTCCACTGCCATCACCACCTCCTCTCTCTGGGTACCACCCGGGCAAGGAGACGGTCTCTCCAGGGAGCAGAGGCTCTTGCTCAATGTATCCTCCACTACACACAGAACACCCCGACATCTTCCCATAAAGGTGCTAAAAGTATCTTTTGTTATTCCCTGAGCCCCAAGTCAAACAGAGGTTACGAGAAATTAAAGACATGGGCATTTAAAATCATGCTGAAACCAGTATCTAAACCCCTGCCTTCTCAAAATGTGTTTTGGTCACTCCGGACAGATAAAACCGCATCTGTTCCCTGGAGTGGCAGGGCCGGGGTTCATTGCACATGTGAAGGGATGGGGATCCCCACCGGCGCCAAGCAGAAGTTGTCAGAAAGCTGACCAGATGTCTGCTCCGCCGCGGCCACCTTTCCAAGGGAGGATCCGTGGCGTGGACAGCAGCCAGGTGGAGGAACAAAAGGGCGCCTGCTTGGTTTTTCCTCCCGTTATTCAATACCGGGGCTTTGCGGTCACACCACATTTGCCTCCTCTCCTCTCTGCTGATGGATGCTCGGTACCCGTCCCAGCTCCAACACACGCAGCAGGGTCTCACCTTCCTCGGGGTGCACAGCCGCACGCTATCGCTTCTCGATTCCTGCAAGGCATCCCAGGCCAAAATATAATGTTCCTTAAATTTGCCAGATGAGAGCACGTTAACAGGCTGATCTTTCGAAACTTTCCCATTCTTCTCATAATTTATTGATGAAAGGATTCCTCGCTGGTTAGGCAATATCCATCCGGATGAAAGCCTGGCTAAGTTTCTCTTCTTTCTACCACCCTCGGTAACGTACACCTCCTCTCCAAGGGCCCCCTGATGAAAAATTCACTACTCACCAGGCTGCGCTGCCAGTTGTGCTGCTGATGGATCGCGTTACTTTTTACCTGTTCAGATTAATCAGGTTACAGCTCCAGCCTGCCAACAAAGCATGGCCTCACACCTCAACTCCAGGACCTAAATCCACATCCAACATCCTAGTCAGGCAAACGCTGCAGATGTACGTCCAAGCTTGAAACCAAGCCTGGGACTCAGGAGTGGCTTTAGCCATCGTTTCAGGTGAAGACAAACCTTAACTTGCACCACATCTAGCATGCAAAACCCATTTCTACTTGAAAACTGTAGTTGTAAAGAACAGCCTGGACCAAGAGCTGGGTGGTGGGAATTGAGATTGAGGAGCTCTGCTGCCCTACAACAGCACCTCCATGTGAGCTCCTACACTGTAAAACCAGCGCAATGTTTCCCCTCCCTCTTAGGTAGGGCTGTCTGGAAGTTTAATTTGTGCTTTTAATGATCTGAGACACTTCTGAATGAAAGCTGGGATAGAAATACTCCTAATTACTTTGTAAATTCAGTACCCTACCAGGCAAAGTTTATCGCTGGGAGTAACTCTCATCTCGCCAGAGGACAAGGCTCATATATCTTTTCAGTGCTTAAACCCAGCTTAGTGGTCCTTAGGATTTTACTGCATGGGAGTAAATTCTGACTCTGGACTTGTTTGATGAAGCGCTTCCACCACCGACTCAGCCTACGAGCAACCGAGCAGCTGCAGTCTTGACCGAGCATAACAAATCCACCCCAGAAAGGCGTTTTAAAACACTGAGAACATATTTCTTTTGCACGCAAAAATGTATCTTGGCCATTTTAAAAGGAGGAACCGACACAACCGTTCTACCGTGGACACACGTGACATGGGCTAAGGTTATGCATCACGTGGCTGGTGTCACAGCGTGCCACTTATTTGGAAAAGCTAATTCAAACCAGGGACATCCTGGTGCTCAGCTGGACTGCGTGGAAGAAATGACTGACCTGTCACAAATTCCAGCCTTCCCTTCATCCACCCGTTTTGCTCAAACCAGAACTGTTGCTCAACTTTTTCTTCTTGGCTTAACCTTAACCAGACAAACCAAATGCTAGTTAAATGAGGTAAGGTTTCAGCTGTGGGAAACGCAGGTAACTCCTGCAGCCAAATTCCTTAGCGGTGCAGTTCCACCGCCGTAATTGTATTGTCACTCATCACAAATGTCATGGAGATTATTCAACAATTAAAACTAACTCCTGAGAATCACAGCCCTAAGACAAACCGAAGGCATATGAAAACGCAGCAATTTTTAACTCCTTACGTTTCCAACAAAATTCAGATGCCAAGAGGGCAGCGTCTCAGGCAACAGCTTTTATTTTCAGAGCCAGCTCGAACTGCAAGACAAGATGATAACAATAATAACAGGGACAGTAAGAGCAGATGAACACACTTCAGGCTTTGGATTTTCAAGGTCAGAAGCACAGCTCCTATGAAAGAAAACAATGAGCTGCTTAAGCAATTTTCCTAAGCAACTATTGCAGGTTTGGAGCACCGCTGAAGCTCGCAGTTCTTTGCTCACAAGAGAAAAAACCCATTTCTTAACAAATGAGCTGCTTAAGCAATTTTCCTAAGCAGGTTTGGAGTACCGCTGAAGCTTGCAGTTCTTTGCTCACAAGAGAAAAAAACGATTTCTTAACGTTTTTATATTTATCATGAAATTAAAATCTACTGGTGGGCAACGACTGGCCTCATTATGGTATTTTACTATCATTGTACATAGCTGTGGAGTTCTCTATTGCCTTTCTTCTCCGAATTAGACACCAACTTATGAACTCGAATCAAGCCTCAAGTCCCACATGAGGTAGAAGAGGCCCATTTGACAGCTCTGGAAAAGTCCAGGACACAAGTTGCCCAATATCATCAAGATCAACCGGCAAAGCCAAACCTAGAGCCTCCCAACTTCCAAATCTATCTGTGGAAATTCCCCTCCTTCCTTTTTCCAAGTACCCCTGGAACAAACTCTTGGAAACAAGGTTAAAGAAGGTTCCTTGAACACTTCTACTCCTCTGTGGATCTACTGCATGTTCTGGGGTGGCTGTGGGTCTCCTGGCTCTTTATCCACCGTGGGAATAAAGCCAGCACGTTGGTTGTTTTCTGTAAATTACATCTTTGCTTAATTTTTCCTGAAACGTCCAGAAGTAATTTATTACCAATGAGCAGCATTCCCTGCAGAAGGCGATATTCTCAGAAAAGCAAAGTGCTCTAGCAATGAAAGGAATGTGCGCGGACCGACCGGCGAAGAACTAATGACTTCAAATAAAGGCCGTAACATCTGGCTTAGTTTAGCCTAAAGCTATAACCAAACCACAGTCTCCTCAACTCTACTGGCACCGCGCTTGTGAAAAATCGCACAACTATGAGATGACAGTTCGGAGTCGGAGCGGCAGCAAGTAAATATCATTTGATTAGGTGTCAAGTAAAACCGTCTTTGCTGAAACAAAATTGATGATACATAGCTTTGATCCCCCGGGAATGTCGTTCGATCGTATAACTGGATGGCTTAAGCGAAGGAGTAGGTATTTAACCCCCTTAGAGACACGGTCAAGCTAAGAGGTGTTGGCAGAGCACCACCGAGATTCCCAACCGGCAGGGAAGACCAAGAGCTTTCTCCACTGCCATGCAACGCAGCACGTTCGCATTCTCTGCTTCTGCTGCGCTTCTTTTTTAAGTCTTTTTTTCAGTAATTACATGGGAAAGACAGGCACGAAGCAGCTCCCGCAGCTCACATAAGCATCCATGCCTTTGAAAACATGTTCATGATTCAGGTCGTAGCCCGTCAGGCGGTGAAGCCAGAGGAAAACAAGGGCATCAAGGCCACCAAAAGCATAAGAATGACACAAGCCTACTTTTATTTACTTTCAAGGCAAAAGCTTGCAGCTTTAAAGATCAGAGTAAATGAGCTGGGTTTTAATGTGCTACCAGACTTCTTTAAGACACCGTCGAAGCAAATTTAAGCTTCAGGATCATATCTAGCAGAAGGAAACTGCTCTC
The DNA here is from genome assembly GCF_000690535.1 of Cariama cristata. Taxonomy (NCBI): domain Eukaryota; kingdom Metazoa; phylum Chordata; class Aves; order Cariamiformes; family Cariamidae; genus Cariama; species Cariama cristata. Next base: position 29,764 of record NW_009622435.1, on the reverse strand, counting down.
GATGTCATCTCTTTGTAGAGGTGCTGTTTGCACCTTCACAGGGTGAAAAGCAACGGGGAAAACATAATTTAATATGGTCTTGACAAATTTTATTATGTCACTGGAACAACTGTACAACTGACCAAAACATGTTGTTAAAGGCTCTAGCCCACGGGAGAATGAATGTGTGCATTATATAAATTTTGCAAGCACAGTAAAGCTCTTCATTGCTGGAGCCACAGGAGAGCAAAACCAGAGTAAAGCAAGAAGACGCGGGGCGGGATACGTTATCTTCAAAACAAATACTCCAACCCATCAACCATTTTTCGTGTGTTTTCAACATGTAATTTCCAAGGTTGTTCATTTATCTGGAAGGCAGCCCGGTTACGCTGCCCTTTACTTTTAAAAACACCACGCTACTGTGAGTTTGCTCATTTTATTTTAAAGCCAAAAGGGCGGCAAGGCAGCGAGTGTGGAAACTTGACATCTCGTTTTTAAGTGAGCCATGCATGGGAGCAGTGGAGGAAGGATGCTGGGAGCCTCACCGACCTCCCAGACCCTTTTTTTTTTCCCCTTACGCTGCTGGTTGGTGGGTGCTCCGTGTCTCCAGCTCCCCGTGCAGCTCGTCCTCCTCCAAGGACTCCGCTCCCAGGGACGAGAGGCTGCGGCAGATCCAGGGACCCTCGGGTAGAGCAGCACCCTGCGGGGTACCTCGGGGTTCTGAGCTCAACGGGAGCCTTTCTGCAAGCAGCAGCTGCTCTTATGGCACGGGCAAACGTCCTCGAGAAACGACATGCCATCACAGACGTGGTGATTTCCAGCCTCATTGATGGAAGACAGATTTCAGCTCCTGTGCAAGAGCCAGGCTGCTGTATCCAAATACCTCCCCAACCCCCAAAAAGCTGATTTCATCAAAAGATCCAATTGCAATGCTATCATTTACCAAACAAACCGAAAAAAAAAAATACCCTCTTAGCATAATCTACTTTAAAAACTAAATCTCATTTGTAGGTTATTACAGCTGCTACAGGCTGTAACATCCGTGCACAGAGCTCCCATGAATTTTGAGAAGAGGGAGCCGGAGTCGGTTGTACTTGAGTGTTTTGACAAGTTTCTGTAATGTTGGATGCAGCTGGCTCATTAGTTGCAGGGCTAGCCACAAACAGTTTCAATAACTTGTACAAAACGCCGAACGAAAAGACAGTGGAAAATATAGGAATAAAAATCCAAATAAAAGCAATGGCATTAACGAGATCTGTGCTGAGTTTCAGCGTCGATTACTCAGCTCGTTGTCAGCTCCAGCCTCCAGCCACCGTCTGCCTGGTTCCCATTTAGACCAGGCTGACAGGAGCAATAATCGCATCTTTGCTACTCTTTGCAAACCACCTATCCCACTTCTGGGGCAGGACTGACTGTTAGTTGTTGACTATAAACAGCTAAAATGACCCTCTTCCATCCCAAATTTTTAAAGTACGTTTTAAAAGAGGAGCTTCAGGTCCCACCGTAGTTTGCAAGAAGACAGTTTCCCTGCGAGAAAAGGAAAAACACTCTCTTTTTTTTTTTTTCCTCCATTACTACTTGGCTTTTTCTCAATACCCACAGATATCAAAGCTTTTCATGGAGGAGAGGAGGACACTGAGGCACGGGGACTCTGGCCAAGACGACAGCCAGCGCGGGGTGCAGAGCTGCAGCCCCGGTGCACCGCTCCCCGCTGACTCTGTCCTCGACCCAAGAAACCTGGATCCTATTAGTGGCTTTGGCAAAGCCTTCGGGCCAGCGCTTTGCTCATGTGAACCACTCCTGCGACTCGAAAAGCGGGACTTTCCTGCGCCGTGATTCAGTTTCCATCCCAGCGGGGTTGCCGGAGCTGAGTTCAGTTTCGGAAACCTCCGAGGAAGAGGAGCGATGGGATGCCGGGAGATGGGCAGCCCCGGCTTTAAAGAAGTAATGATCAGAAACAGCGGTAATTTACTTTTCAGGTTTTTGGACCTGTAAACCAGGTGGAGGTTCATCCTGAAACACAGGCCAAGAAGGAAGAGGTTGGCCAGTCAGTAGGGCTGCAACATTTTCCCAAATCTTTTTGGGAAGCCAAGACAAAGCCTCCAGATAACCCAGACAGCGAAGGGCAGGCGAATCCCATTCTGCTGTGACATCTGGGCAGGGGGTTTCCTCCCAAAAAGTAATTCTCTCTAATTTTTTCAACTTTCCACTAATTTCATTTAAAAAACCAACCAACCAAACATTTATATTTTCAGGACTACCCAGGCCCCAAACTAAAAGCTGAGGGTTATGAGATTGATTTTTTGGTACCTATCAATCTAAAAGGCAGTTACACAGAAAAAAGAACCAGAGCCTTCTCGAAGTGACGAGCAAAAGGATGAGAAGCACAGGTTGCAACAAGAGAAATCACAATGCCACAGAAGGAAAAAACCAAATATTCCCCAGTGGGAAAAGAGGTGGGAAAGGAGTCCAAAGAGGTTGGGGAATCTCTGGACAAGGTCCTGAGTAACCTGGTCTGCCTTTGGCATGAGCCCTGCTCTGGACAGTCGGTTGGGGCAGAGACCCAAGAGTCCTTTCTAACCAATATTCTTCTGCACTACGTGGTCATATTCTGGAATATTTTTTTTTTCCAATGAAATAAGAGTTATTTTAGATATCCTGCCTTAAGACAGTTCATTGAATGTCTGAATCTGTTTCCTTACTGTTTTTCAGGAAACACCAAGGATTACAAACGGGAAGGGACAAGATGGGTATGAGAAGCACAGAGTAAGGAAAGGAGATCTTTGTGGGGAAGAAAGTGATAAAAAAGACAAAACAAGAGCAAATATATGTATACAGAGGTTCATGCCCGCATGCAGAAAGGTATCAGAACCTGCCTAGAACGGGGAGAATATACCAGCGCTCCCAACCACCACGGCAACTTTCCCATTAAGTGTAGCTAAACGTCGCTGTGAGAAGCCACTAAGAATTTAATTACTCTGTAAGGGTCAGATCCTGCCCAAGACTTCAGTAAACTTGCCACTGGCTTCATTTGAAAAATATCCAATTTGGTTGTCTACTCAAGCTCTCGATCTTTAAGCAAAGACGCAGTCTACCATCGATCTTGATTCTATGATTCTGTGATCTTGCTCGCTATCACCACATCCAGGCTTCCTCAGGACACTGATGGTGAGAAAATCTTCAGAGATGCCATTCTGAAGAAATTTCTGAAGAAACCTACTTTTCCATCTGTTCCACAGAAAACACCTAAAAGGGAACATGCTGCTCCTGCTTGGGACTGCAATGCCCTTGCTGGGGTCGCTCATGTACCTTCCACCGCTGAAGGAGGTCTTAGATTCTGATTGAAAGACTATTTAAGTGCTTATTTAAGGGAAAACCACACAAAATTACATAAACTCCGCAAACAGATCCAATAGAAAAATAAAAACGAGTTTTCTACCTTGGTACTGTATCTAAACAGTTTTGCCTTGTAGAATAGTTGTGCAAACACTTTGCATGCATCCTTCAAATCAGCCTTTAATGGGCCATCAGCAACCCCAAAGTTTTAATTTGAGACTCGATTTCTGCATTAATTCCCTGTGCTGCTCCGTTCAGACCTGGAACTCGACTGTCCCGTCACCCTGAGCCCCGTGCTCCAGCTGGGACGGGTGGGAATCCTCACACCTCGTGGGTCCAGGAGAAATCAAAGTTTCCCCTTGGTCTTCACCTGAACATGAGGTGTCAAGAAACACAACCCATGCAGGAATCTCCTTCCCCACCTTTCTCCATCTCTCGCTTTGGGATAAAGTCTGCAAGTTGTGTACGGATCAGGCTACTTCGGAGAAAGCCATAACTGACATTCTTCCCACACGTTTCATAACGGTTGGACTTGCTTCGCAGTTTCCAAACGCACAGAAAGATATTCCCTGATTGAACTCTCATGTTCAAAACAAAACACAGCTTGTACAGTAAATTGGTAGGTACCGCATCTGTGTGACGCCCATTTAGAAATAAAGCCAATCAATATAGCGTCAGTCGATAATTTGAGTCAGACAAGTACATCTCAAATCCCAGCCTAACTGAAGAGCACGTGCTTTCCCTTCAAGCAAATTGTTGAGTGTTTGAATGCAGCAAAGCGTTAAGTGAAGCGTCAGAGCAGAGACACAGACCTGCAAATAGACAGGTTGAGGAGGAGAAACGAGAAAATTAAATCAAAACATTCCTAGTTCACATTGCTACCTCCGCAGTCACTGTGGCAATGCAGCCTGCGAAGATACCGAAGTTGGTCTTTGAACACGCCAGAAGTGTTCAAAGAACATGCCAGAAGAAATTCATTAAGACAATGCAAGTACCAAATAGAACTAAAAAGCTGGCATTATCCAGAGTTGAATTTGTTTAAAAAGGGTTTAGTAACAAGGCAAGAAGATGAAGACAGAGTTCCAACTGCCCAAAAAACAAAGTCCTGCGTATGCTGCACGTAGCTGCTTGGTCAGCTGTACCCGCTACCACCAAGGCAATGCCCAACCTCCAACAGGGAATGAAAAGGCAGAAAGATAAAGGTCAGATCCTGCACACCAGCCAGAATAAGGATGCTGGAAGAAGCAAACCAATAAAGCCCTGCTGTTCTATAGGTGGCCATGGATGGTTAACAGCTCAGGTTCAGAAACACTTTCTGCAAACATCTCCAGAGGGTCTGGGGAGGAGAGCTGAATGCAGGTTCCCATGGAGCAGACCTGCCTTGCAGGCACACCAGAGCAGGTGTTGGTCCTTCAAGTCACCCTACTGGTGAACAATTTTGTTAGAACCGACCATTTAAAAGTCAAACTCGGCTCTGAAAACAGTAAACCCCATTATCTGGAGCTCTCCTTTGAACTTAATCCAAGCCGAGAGGTGCCCACCAGGACGGTACTTCCCAAGCACGGTGCTGGGACAGGTCTGAGGGTGGTTTTGGAGAGGACAGGTGCCACCCATGGAAGCACTGGTGCTGCTGTTGACCATGCCTTAACCTCCTGGGGACAACTCCAAATCCCCTTGCAGAGCTGGTAATGAACTGCCCTGACCCCACCATGGGGTACGATGGCAAACGACTCAGTAAATTACTGCACTGCACGGAGCGTGCTTCCTCCAACTCTTCAGTCTCCCCTTCTCCCATCTATACTACGATTTTCTAGACTTTTTTTTTTTTTTTTTCTTCTGGCCTTGCTTAATGAACTGCTGAATCAGTTCGACACCTCCAAGCCATGACAGATGGCTCCACACATTGCCGCTAATGTGCTGGAAACCACCGACGGCTGCCGCTTGCTGCCTGAACCCAGCGCACAGCCATGGGGGAGTTTTACCGGAGCGGTTTACATTTCAATGGGTTTGTGCCTTTTTCCACTATTTATATCGTAAGTGTGATCAGATGAGAGAAAGAATAAAAAAAATATATTATTTCCACAGTCCATTACATCACCTTTTCCTCTTGGAAAACTTTGTAACTTCATACCTATTTATGCATGTAGCCCCACACATGCTGTACTATCTCTTTACAAGAGCAGAATATTCCCATCGCATGTATTAAAGGATATTCTATAGGAAAAATGTGCTACTGGCGAGAAATTTGTGCTGGAGGTTTCCTCTGCCTTCTATTAAGAGCCCTTTGCAGCAAGCTGCAAGTGGTTGAAAGGCAGGGGGATAATTAAATGCCCGAAATTATAAAATCTGCAGTTAAGTCTGTGAGCAATGTTCCTCTTCAAGGCAACAAATGTCTGGGGCACGAGGTGATGCTCATGGAAAACTTCCACCCATTCGAAGGGATAAAAGGGAAGCAGGATTTTTCCACAAATCGGGAAATGACATGTGCACGTTCATTTCATCAACCTGCTTCCACAACCATAGAGAGTAACGTGCCCAAGGGGTTAGACAGCAAGTTTGGACCCCAGTCCTTTCAAATACTAACGCCTACCTCCATCAAGGCAGAAGAGAAAGTTGTGTGAACTCAGGCCGACCTTAAAGAAATCCCTTAACCTAAAAATATAAAAGACAAACTGTTTCCACTGAGAGCTGCTATATAAAACCATCCTCAATAAAAACACCGGGCTCCTTTCAAACTAACCTCAAACACGAAGCAAATTCCAGCCTGCTGTTTTCCTCTGGCATCCTGGAATGTACATCTCCAGGACAGAACTGGCTGTTCACGTTAGCTCCTACTCCTGCAGAAGCAATTGTTTTCAAACACTTTTGGAGAAGCAGGTCTGCATAGGGTGTGCATTCCAGGGAGGGTGCCCTCCCCCCTCCAGATTTTAAACATTAAGAGGAGCAGAGCAACAACAGACTTTGTACACTTTGGTTCCAAGTTGCCGCAAAAAAAGGCAGAACAGATGCGTTCTATTTTTTGGTTGCTTTTTTCTTTATAGCATACTCACAACTTAATACAGCATAGAATTATGGAAATATTTAGGTTGGAAAAGACGTTTAAGACCCAACCGTAGATGCCTCTGACCTTGGACTGGATCTTCAAGAGGCTGATAGCAGGTTTAGATGAGAACAAGTCAAGCCGTTTGCAGAAAGACTCAACCTTCCTGAGTGGCTTTGTGCTCTGAGTCAGCGTGCGAGGACTATTTCTGGTTACGGGGCACACCCGACAAGACTATCTACTCAGGTTCGCTTAATCTTTGAAACAAAAGATTCCTATCTACCATCGCTGTCATTCCTGATTACCACATCATTTCCCCATCAGCCCTCATGTCAGCAACCAAATTAAGGTATTACACTCTGGGACATTTAACGTGATTAGATTGGAGGAGTATTTACTCTTCTACTTGGGCAGATGTGACGGCTGCCAACAGGAGGATGGGGAGATGCCAAGTGAATCTCCGCACGGTACACACCTATTGCTCCTCTGTCCGTCTGGCTGACACCACGTAACACAAAAGCCAGACTTTTTTTTTTTTTTAATGATATTCAGCATATCAGGGTGCTCCAGCCCATGCTCAAAACACACATGCATGCTTTAAATAAAATTCAAAAACACACGCATCCAGCCAGGACAACCTGAATTTTGAAAGTAAGGAAATCCTAGCCCCACCGAGCCCAGCACCCACCAGGGTAGAGAGAACCAGACAGCTCATGGGAAGCTACCAAAAAAAAAAAAAAGAAAAAAAAAAAAAATCACAGAAATGAAACAATCTGCTGCTCACAAGAAGTCTCATCCCAGACGACACGAAACTCCCAACTACGCGCCAGAAAGCTCTGCAACCTCTATGTCTCATCAAACCAAGCTACGGCCCAAACTTTGACTGGCCAGCCACCACAGCTGAGCGATTCATCAAAAAAGACACAAACTGAGTCACAGAGCTAAATTATCCTATTTAATGAAGTCAGGATCTGTTCAAGCGAGGTGAAGGCTCTGGGTGACACACAGAATTCAACCGTCGCCATCCAGCAGATTACCCAGTAAGCACAAGCTGGGTCAACAAAGTTGGGCCAGCTAACATCTGGTATTACAGTATTTATTTCTTTTTTTGTACGTCAGAGCTGGTTCACAGCTCTTAACGTTGTGAATATATTCTTACAGCTGAATTTTCAAACTTCATTCAAAATAAGTCCAATGTCTCCTGAAAACCTTCTTCCCCGTGAAAGAGCTGTTTCTCAACCAACGTGAGCAAGTACCAGGGAAACCAACATCAGGATCTCCCCACCACTCCTCTGTCAGACCTTCCCAAATTCATGCCATGTGCTGCTTTTCCAAGTCACCTCCCCTCCAAATTGCAGCATTTCTGCTACTCGCTTGGCTCCAAAGCACGACAATTCTTAAAGCAAGTAAAAAGTTCACCCTCGCCCTCTGCAAAGCGTGAAAACTGCTCTGGAGAAGGAAAAAGGTGGATGCTTCTCCTCTCCGATGGGATCAATGAGGGACTTGAGCCCTGGAATGGGAGGACATAAAACTCTACCCATTTTCTGGCTCGTGTGGTCACTCAATAACGACAGCCCTGTAACCGCATTTAACCACAGCTCTCCTATAGCACGAAGCACAAAAAACCCGAGGGTCCTCAAGCGATCCAACGTCCAAAATGACACCAAGCAAGTGGCACAAGCTCAGCAATGAAGAGTTAAGGACAGATCTGGTGCTTCATGTTCTGCAGCAAGACCCTCCAGCCATGGTTATTTCTTTGGTCCTTTCTCTGCAGCAATCTAAAAGGATGATGCAGCTCCCTGAAGCCGACTTTAATGGATCCATTCAAGCAACAGCCTCGCTCTGCAATTATCATGCCTATCCGGTCCAACTAATGTGCTTGTTTACACTATCTGGCAAACCCCAGATCAAGTGTCATTTCATCACTGGGATTCTTTTGCCTAAGCCAAGACCAACAGACCATGGTGGTAATTTAAACGCTGAAAGCATGCACAGTATCGATCCGTGAGACTTGACGCCAGCTAGCTGTTACACGAAAATACATCCCCCAGGGAACTGCCTTCGGCGGGGCCTGGGAGAAGGAGAATTTAAATGAACGAAGGAGAAGCCGGCTGGAGAGATTAATATGCATGAGCACATGACCTGAATAAATGTTGCACTTCATGTGGTTTGTTAGATTTATTAGAAGGAGCGAGGGATTATCCAAGAGAACCATGTGAAAACATACCGTAAGCCGGCGATGGGTCTTTGCAGCAGAAACCTGTCTGGCATCTCGAAACAGCCCCACCGACGCAGCCATGGTGCCTAAGAATGCGTTAAAGCATCCAGTAATAACAGGCGCTGAATGAACAGATTACAGTCAAATATAACAAACACTCTCTGGAGTCAGAGGACTCCCTTCCCCCTCATCTCTATTCCTCCACTTTTGGGGTTGACCTGTCTTGCAAGCATAGGAAGACACAGCCCACGGTGGAAACCACCCCACCCCTGACCCCTGTGGGAAGCAGCCAGATGCTTCCGTTTTTCAGTGCGCAAGTGTCAGACGTTCAAAACCATTATAAAACACGTGGGGTTTTTTGATGAGAGGGCATCAGGCACCCTCTCTGTGTGTGTTGGAAGGGTCTCTTGCAGAACATGTTGTAGATACATGGTCTGAAAGGCATTCGCATCTTGCCATGAGCAATTAAAAGGGAGTGGGAGGTGGAGGAGAAGACTTCACGGTTCTTCCATTGCTTAACATCAACTGAGCCAAGTGAGATGCACATTTTTGGCTTGGACCCATCAGAAGCCGTAGGGATGCCACAACCTCTTCCAGAGGAAAGCTCATCTCAGCTGGAACCTCAATAGCCCTTGGAGATAAGTCAAACCCTCTGACTGCAGAAAGGGTTGAGCCTGCAAAACAGAGTTCAGCCACTCGGCTTCACCTCATCGCAGGCGTTACTGCAAGCAACATGTGATGGGCTGTGAACCATTACAGACCACAATCAACACGTTCCCCTGAAAAGCAGAAAATCCTCGGTGGGCCACTTCCATTGCCACACATGCAGATGTACCGTTACTCTCACCCTCATCTACTGTGCTCTGCATTGCCGAGACAGTCCTGAAAGTTCAGGAGGTCTTCCTGGTCCAGAAGGAACCTGTTCTCACCTTGTTCAGTCTTCATACCTGCTCTTAGGTCAAGGTGCAAAATCTGCGTGTGTGTTAGACTGGTTTCACCTTCAGCCAGATCCTCCAACAAGCTCCACAGCAGAAAACTGCCACTGCTCTGCGCTGGTGGTCAGACCAACTCAATCTTTATCAATTAAAGACCATTAGACTAATTGCTCTCTTCCTCCCTATGTATCATAGCACACAGAACTCTCTTAGCACTCTGCTGATCTCACATACCGTCTTGGAAGTCACACGTTGCTTTGGATATGTATAAAAATAGGCAATAATAAGAGTACTTCTTCTAATATTTAGTCAAGATTGCACAACGGATTTCTAATGCTTGTTAAATCTCTGATGCTTTGGTGAAGTTTGTTACGTTCCAGGATTAAGTGTTCGTTTTACTAATGGGCAGGAACTCAAAGTCAACCTGAAAGCTAGAAAGTCAACCAAGGATATTTCTGGTTTGTTCACTTTAGCACTGGGCGTGAAGAATCATAGGATCATTTAGGTTGGAAAAGATCCCTAAGATCATCGAATCCAACCTTAAACTTCACACTACCATGGCCACCACTAACCCATGTCCCTCAGCACCACATCTACACATCTTTTAAATGCCTCCAGGGATGGAGACTCCACCACTTCCCTGGGCAGCCTCTTCCAATGCTTGACGACCCTTTCAGTGAAGAAATTTTCCTAACACTGAATCTAAACCTCCCCTGGTGAACTTGAGGCCATTTCCTCTTGTCCTCCAAAAGAACTGCCTTTTGGAGACCATGATCCCAACTCCTAGCTCCCTAAAATTGCATAGGTACATTTAAGGATAGAAACTGAAACTGCACTAGCACATACACCTGGAACACGACCAGCCATGGGCTAGAACAAAACCCACCTCCTCTTCCATTACTTCTACTAGTAGCAGAGCTGTTACCTCAAAGTTCAATTTTGTCACTACAAGAGATGTTGACATACATCTAATAAACCAACCATCAGTCACATAAAGCAGTTCAGGTCCTCAAGAGAGGGACCTGATGCCGTTTTAGGCACCTAAAGGCATCCACCAGCTGCTACTCCAGCAAGGCGTAAGTCTCTTGAATACCTGTGAATACCTGTGTCCTATCTGCCTGTCTCTTGCGGACATCTAGGATACCTCTGGGCATCTACGACAGCAGTCGACATCCACATTTAGACACCTGTACCGCTCCTCTCCTATTCTAGAAGAAAACTGCACTTAAACACCAAAACACTGATTTACAGCAAGAGCACAAAACTTCCCACTATCATCAGATCAATCTGTAAACTCTCCTAATAGAACCAACCCAGAAAATAACCCATTTTACGTGGTGTTTCAAAACAAATACAGGCACCCTGGAATCAACAGAACCTATAGGAATGCAAATTACTCGTTTTGTCATGAGATGGGGGGGAACTAACAGAAAAGTTGAAATAAATCATACCGTAATGTTCCCTGCTATACAGTGCCACCTTGCTGTCAAGTCATCAATAAAAATGACAACTGCAAAGGACCAATGCTTTTGTGCCAGATGCGCAGTACGTTAACTTCAAGTGACCGACTTTCACGAAGGAATCGTTGGCTGAAATATAGTATTAAAGTAATCTTAAAACACAATCCTGAGATCCCGACTCTTGGCTTATTTGGAGGACACATCTCTTCTCTGCTGGTTTCTTCCAAAGCTCCGGTACCGCTGTCATTCCTGCACGTGCTCTCCATTGCTTCAGCTTAAAGCATGAAGAGGTCAAGTTCCCCCTCTGTCTTCTCTCCTTCGTAGGGCTCTTACACATCAGTCACCTGCCTTTCCTCACAAACCTTATCTCATTTATTAACCTCTTAATCCACGTGTACAGCACTACATAAGTGCTAGTCAATATGTGTACTCTTTAAATTAAATGGAAAAAAAATCAATGGGTGAGTCTGACAAGAGACTGCTCTGGGATCGGTTGTCTAAGAGGCAATTAATCGCTCATTCCTGAAGGATGCAGGGTACCGAAGGCTTCTCAAACAACCGCCTTACAATTGAAGTCACCTTGATGGATAGAAGCACCAGTGGTCCTGTCTTGCGTACCTTCCCATCACGCCACCGGCGGTTTTTTGATTTGTTATTTCAGAAAGTCGACCGCTTGACTAGCAAAGTATGACAACAGGCTTTCCAAGAGCTAACCTTTCCTTGCTCTGAAATGACAACCCAGCGATCCAGCTGCACCGGAGAGATCCCAAGGAGAAGAGTCACATGGATGCATGGGGATACTGTGTCCCTACAGTTTCAAAGACAAGACTGCTCTGCAAAACTGACTTTACCACCCATCAAGGTCCAGCTGACGCGTTCCAGGGAGAACCAGCAGCTGAGCCAAGCGACTCTTCACTTTCACAGCAGCAACAGGAGCTCTCAGGGGGAAAAAAAAAACCCCACGTTGCACAAGGTGAAGCTAGGATGTCATGAAAGGCAGCTCCATAAAGGCTTCTTTATGGACAGTTCTTCCTCACCAGCTCAAGAGTGACAGCTCCCAAGCATGTACTGATCGCCAGAGCGGATTCAGTTTCACAGGCATGGATGTTGAGGTGAAGGGCAACCACCTCTGGCCCTCTCCATTCCCCATCAATCCTGCCTCAATCAGCAGGTTAAAGGTGAAAACGGGCCTTACAACTCCAGCGGTGTCCGTTTCCCCAGTCGGATGACTGTCTCACAGCCTCCTGCAATTACAGGGCACAGCAGGGACGAGATCTCTCCTCCCACCAGCACGGGCCAGCTCCTGCTGTTCATGTCCCGGGGCAGACGTCTGAAGTAGCACCAACCTGCTCCAGGGTGGATGGACCACGAGCAGTCAGAGCTGAGGGGGCTCAGGAGAAGGCGAGGTCTACAGTTGAGTCTTAAGAAGAATAAAACCCAATGGAAATGTGTTCCCGTTTCAGCGCCAGGTCCCCTTTCGCTGAGGTTCTTCATGGAGCCCTGTCTGAGAGGCTGCACTGCTTGTTTTACCATAAAATTTACATGAAAATAAAAGAACGGAATAACAAGTGATCGCACGACGTTTTAGTGAATCGCTCTCAGCACACAGCCTTTGAAAGAAAAATGTAATTTCTGTGTTAACTTCAGCAGGTGGACACGGCGGCACGGGGTGTACGGGACCAAACCCCAGACCTGGGGGTGGTCACAGCGTGAAAAGCCCAGTCTTTCCTAAGCAAACCCCGAGGTTCAGCCTAAAGCACAGATTAAGGTGAGAACAAGTATCTCCCACCCCACCATCTTCTGACTTCAACATCCATACAAGCTCCGTGCACTGTTTACACGACATCTCAAGGAATTTAACACCCAACCGCGAGGTAAAAACGTCTATTTCTCACTTTCAAATTCCTCATTTCCTCTCTTTATTTCTTTTGTCTAGCACAAAAATCTCCCAATGAAAGAGGATTTGATTGTTTGTTTGTTTTTATTGTTCCAGTCTGTAAAGTGTCGACAGACTCCACAATTTCCATTGCCATGCCCTAGCGAGAGAAACTCAGGCAGCGCTCTCCATGTAAGAGAAGTGCTAACAGAATATGTTTGCACTTTTGATTCCTTTTTTTTTGTTTGTTTGAAGGCTCTGGGGAGCATCCAGGCACTGTTAATCCCTCACCATGCCAATACATCCTTCCTGGATCAAGAGTGATGGATTCTGACTGAGTCCAAGCAGCCGAACGGACTAGGGATCTGTGTGATTTTAATATAATTGAACTACAAAAGGCGATGTCTAAAGTAACACTAAGACTAGCTTAAACCCACCAAAGCAAGAAAAATCAGAGTTAAGGCTCTAAATCTGCTCTGAGCTCATGCCTTTGTGCGTCTTTCCCTCTCCCCATCCCCTTTCTGCAGGGCACAGCGAGCAGCAGCTTGGTTTTTCAGCACAAACTTTGAAGCACCCTTCCTTTCTGAGTCAGACAGTTAACACTGATTTAAAAAGAAATAAACTACTTAATGTGCCCTTTTCAACTACTGTTGGGATTTGGGCACTAAAAAACAAACAACCAAAAAAACCCCAAAAAAACAAAACCATACCCTGAGCCTAACGAGCAAGAAACACAGTGGTTTGGCCAGGACCCTGGCATGTCCCGCCTGGTGCACTGGGTTAGCCGCAGCCCGGGGGATGCCTGCATGGCTCCCTGGGCAATGCCTGCCCAACTATTCATGTCTGAGCACATCTCCATGGGCATTCGCATAAAGATACATCGGACTGCAGAAAAAAATGCCTCTATCTGTCATCCATGACGGGTCTCCGACATAGAGCATCTTTCCTGATGAGTCCTCTGGGTAGGCTGAGCACCACCAGAGGTGCAGGATGCACCTGGAACAGCACACTCATGCACTGGAGTCCAGCCTGACTTTTAGGAGGTTCCAACACAGCTTGCAAACCACCTCTTGCTACTTCTTAGATGTGTCATAACTGCTCTGAGACAGTTTTTAATCAAGGTCCAAATAGTTTCCAGAAAAGAGAAAGCACCTTGCTCTGATGTTACCAACTTGGGTTAAACAGATGTTGCTAACATCAAGGCAGAAGCATCAGGTGATATTAAAAGCATGAAATAAGGCAAAAAAAGGTCCTTCATTAAACAAAGAATCATAGAATCATTATGGTTGGAAGAGACCTCAAAGATCATCAAGTCCAACCCTATACCCGATGCCACCATGCCCACTAAACCCACTAAACCATGTCTTGAAGCGCCACATCTAAACGTTTTTTGAACACCCCCAGGGATGGTGACTCCACCACCTCCCTGGAGAGCCCGTTCCAATGCCTAAGGACTCTTACGGTGAAGAAGTTCTTTCTAATGTCCAGCCTGAACCTCCCCTGGTGCAACTTGAGACCGTTAACATCTGCAGGGTTTTGTTTGTTAAATTAGATTGGTTTTTTTTCTAAAGTCATTCCCTCCATCTTTCTGTTTCTTCACCTCTTCCAAGTTTCCTAGGGAGACACGAGGTGGGAGATAGACGGATGGAGACACCTAAATACCTTGACTGACGGAAATCGCAAGGGCATTTGTAGCACGAGGGGCGACACGGAAATAGGTCCCACGTCCTCACGTGATCTCTAGGTGTTGAAGGCCTTGGACACAACTTGTTCACAGGTGAAACAGGCACCGTGTTCTCACCATAGCAGGTTTTTAACCTGAAGGGAAGGGTATGGCCAGCTCCACCTTCCAAAGAGTGGATGACTCCTACAATATGAGTCCATGAAATTCCTAAGGCTTTCAACGGGCCTTAATAAATCCATAACTTTGCACGAACCGTTACTTTCCACCAAGTGATTACAACAAACATTTTCAAAGGTAATTTCACTCCAAATATGGATTTAGAAAACAAATCCAGGCATTTCTTGAGAGAGGAAGCTAACGTACAAGTCTTTTTTTTGTTAACAAAATTATTGTATTACCCCATGCAGACAACTTTTGAGAGGAAACTCAGCATGATGCTGGAGTGGCCCAGACACCACTGAGGTCCACCATAAATTAACACCAGACTACAGCTTTGAAAATGGTTTCCCCAGGCAATCTGGCATTTAGAAAAACCAGCATAATTTGGGGGTATGGAAGAGGAGAGGTGTGACAGAGGATGAAGGTGATAATATCTCCACTTCTGGGAAGCTGATGTGGCTATGGCTTCTGGACACCTAGAAAAGCATCTGTCACATTCATGGGTGTTAGGAAACAAAATACCATTTAATTGGCAGTAATGTGTTCGGCTGTAAGTCAGACGCATTTGGCCTGCCCTTCCTGCTCTCCATCGTCTGTTTAGGCTCTTCAAGTCTTCGTGTTTGCACAAGACCCAGCAAAATGGGCAGTTATTAGTTGGCCTGTAGGCACTACTGTAACGAACGTGATTAATAATGGTGGATGCATTATCCAAAAGATACCAATCAGTGGAAGGAACTCGGAGAGAAGCAACAAAAGTAATTAACAGTCTGGAGATACGATCTTAACAGCAAAACCCTATATTTAAGGGTAACGATAAAACTAGCCCAAACCCATCATTGCTGGGTAATTAAGAATTAAGGCTGCAACTGGAACATGTGTCTTCACACCTCTTATTTCCTTAGCGCGCAAGACGACGACATTTGCAATGAAAGATTAATAGACTTTACCATTTCGCTTGACACCGCTTGGGAGGCAGCTGCGGGCAGGGCCCACAGGACTGCTCTCGAGAGCCAGCGAAGGGCTTCAGATCGCGGAGCTGGAGAGGAGAATGTGGCAGAGGCCACATAGCAATGGTTGAATAATTAAAGCAAGCACTATTAAGCAAGGACAGAATACAGGGTAAACACAGGAGGAAAGCGATGCAGTTAAAAGGAGAGAAGAGTACGTAAGTTAAGTGAGATGTAAAATGGAAATGTTGTCTTCCTATGGTCAAAGCCCCCTTGCAAAGGGCATTAAACACTAAAGATGATCAGAAGCCAAAATGTACAAGAGTCCTTCTCAAAAAAATATAGCATATGGATCCCCCACGCACCAGCCTTTGGCCAGAGCAGTGCAGCGGGCGTTTGGGAGAACCACCTGCGCTGCGAGGCAGAAGATGGGGAAGGTAGTGGGGCAGGGGGATGGTGGTCTACAGAACAATTTGGAGATGGAAAACAGCAACTGGCAAGGAAGTAGATGAGCTGAAACCCATGAGTCATCTTTTCATCTCTGCCTTACTGCATCCAATGATTAACGCGGCAGCTACTCTGTCTGCAACTTCTCTTATGACAGAAACCTGTGCTTCAAAGATGCAAGCAAGTACATGTGAACAGAAGGCATCTCACTGAGATAGTTAACTTAACTGATTGTCCCTTTAATACGATTTTCAACTTCTGTGGCATCTACTAGCAAAACAAGTGGGGAAAAAAATAAGTCAAACCAGTTTCACATCTAACGAGCCTCTCTCCACGCCACTGCACACTCATGGCACTGGCAGTCCATCTCTCAGCAGGCTCAGGACTGGCTCCAAGGCTCACCCAACATCTTGTTTTCACAGTGCTCCTCAGATATCCCATTAGACTTTGCAGGGCAGGGAAACCACATTCAAGTGTAAAAACAAATTTAAAAAAAATAACCCAGGGCTTCCTGCCTGGTGGGAACGAACCTGTATGCCATCCTGGATGCTGTCTCGGATCCCTTGAAGGGATTGTCTCCACCCTCCCACGATCAGGTAACAGAGTAGAGAGGTGGCCAGAACCTTGCAGCATCATGTCAAGGCACAGACCCGTGGGGCCTGGGCCCTTCAGCCCAAATTTGCAAGGGCTTCCCCTTGGCCACTGTGCTCGGGGCTGGGTATGGAAGTCCTGGACCCCATGGTAGCAGTAGGAGACAGGGCTACATCTCACTTGATACAGGCTCATGTCGCCCAAGTCCAAGCTCCCCAAGTGCCTTTAAAGCAGCCAACTACTACGTCAGATGGAGTTTCAAAAACCTTATTTATCATCTGATGTTTTGATAAGAAGCTAAGCTGGATATCCACGAACACCAGGATTATTGTATCTCTCAATGTAACCTCACAGTTTGCTGTTCCCAACAATGGAGCAGGTGGTTCCTTAAAACCAAGCATAGGACCAAGAAATCCAGGCTTCCCCATCGGTCTCTCTCAAGGTTGAGTCTAAGGAATGAGTTCACACTGCAGCTGTTCTCCTCTATCTTGGCTTGTGTTTTCAGAAAAATATGTAAGGCTGTTATACCTTTGAAGCCCACCAACCAAGTATGGCCAAGATGGGTCAGAAAGTTCAGAAGTCATTGGGAGAAATTAAGACGGATGCAAAGACAGAACAACTGCACATTTCCTACAGCTAGAAGTCCCTGCCTAACATTGTATTTCATCTTCTAAATGAAAAAAAATCCCTCCAGTAACTACGCAAATAATGCAGAAGAGATAGGAAATCTGTACGAAGGGAAGAACAGGGCACAGAGCAGGGATGGAAGGGAATTGTGTTCCTGAGGGGAACGTTCTTTTATTAAGCACCTCTATAGGTAATAGGGAAAAATTAATGCAACAGAGGGAGACCTCTCATTACCCAGCTGGCCAGCATCCAACACGAACCCACAATAACCACAACTGGCTTTCGAACACAGTAAAAAGACGCACAAAATGTTTGCTATTGGGACAAGTGGACAGCAGCAGAGATGTTCCACACCCAATGATAGCACCTGCCCATCTTGACCTCACAGATGGTGTCTGAAGTGCTGACGCTCAAATTCATAACCACCGTCAAGTTACAAACATAAAATAGAACAGAAAAATGATGGAGCAGAAGAGTGGAACCTTCCTGTCCTCATCCCTTGCACGTCCACGTGCCTTCAACAAGACGGGCTCCTGCCTGCCTGCCTCTGAATCTCCCTCATTGCTCAAGTTTGCACTTGCAGAGGAAATTCAACACACTGGATTTATAATTTGCTGGACAGACGGAGAGGCTTAGAGTAAGGAGCTCTAATCCATCGAGTACGTTCCCTCGCTAAAGCCCAGGGTGGAATTCTTCGAGTGCTAGAGACAGATTTTCCTTGGCGGGCAGCCACGAGTGTCGATCTGGCTTCTAAGGAGAGATCAGCATGGCTGTGGATTGCAGCAACTTCACAGACAAACATAAAACCTTCCTCTTCAACTAACTTTCTTATAATAAACCCATGAAAATGAAAAGCTAAAACATTTCCAGCTGGCCAGAAGCTGCGGAGAGAACAGTAAACTTATTGCATGTGCAGGCTTGGGGCTGATTTGAAAGCTCCTCGCGATCTTCAGTGGTATTTGGGCACTCAATGCTATTTGGACAGAAGCGCCTAAGTCACTTTTGAAAGACAGACACAGAAGACTGAATTATTCAGGCACCTCTCACATTTTAGCAAGGTTATCTATGGAACTAAATTTATTTCAGATTTCTAACAGAGTGTGTAAGAGCAAAGTTTAAACTTCAAGGGGAAAAAGTAACTATTGCTTCCTTGTAAAGCCTTCAATACTTGAGTATTGCTGTCAGACCCTTGTTATAAAAGGGCTCTTACAGAAGGATTTGAGATGCAACTTGGTTTACTTTATCACTTCATTAAAGGTATTTGTGGATTTAGAATTGTCCCAGGATGGGAAGGAAAGTCCCTTTTTAAATTACTGTCTGCTCAGAATAGCAATTTTGATTCTCTGGGCTTGACTCTTTTCCTCTTCACCATACGGTGATGGAATTACTCCCAATTTCCCTGAGTGCAAGGGATAAATCAGGCTTTCAACGTATGGAGGGATCTTACACTTGAGTTTGCTGCACTGAACAAGGAGGAACTCTGATGCTCCTAGACAATGACATTTTTATAGGGCTTATTTTCCACTACAAGAATCTGTAGTCAAGACACAAACCAAATCACTACATTTTTCTATCATTTCGTATCATACTGTACTAAGAATTAATTTTGGTCATGCCCTTAAACTTAATCATCCCACATTACTTTGAAAATTTTCTCTCATCTAAATATATCAGGAAGGGAGGGGGAAATCACTTTCATCTCCCTATTTACTTGGTGCATTTTTTGCCCAGTTATTTTTCCTCCCTCCATAACCAAACCAGACCACTCCTGCCTGCTCGTGCAAAGCCACGCTGATTGACAGAGTAGCTCCAAGGTAAGCATAAACCTACCTGAAATATAAACCTGAAATTACTTTTAACATTTTGAGAAGCCTGTCTGGATTTCAGGTTGGAAACACCCATTCACCAGCTATGCTGGCATTCCTTCCCAGGCGAAGGAAGACAGCCAGAAACACAAACAATTTCAGGTGGTATCTTTCCCCATTCACAGCTTTAAGACAGTATTGTGTTAACATTTAGCGGCTTAAAAGAGAAAGGATGCAATGTCATAGCATCACGGCATGGTTTGGGTTGGAAGGGACCTTAAAGACCATCTCGTTCCAACCCCCCTGCCCTGGGCAGGGACACCTCCCACCAGACCAGGTTGCTCACAGCCCCATCCAACCTGGCCTTCAACACTTCCAGGGATGGGGCAGCCACAGCTTCTCTGGGCAACCTCTGCCACTGCCTCACCACCCTCACCGGGAAGGATTTCTTCCCGATATCTCATCTAAATCTTCCCTCTTCCAGTTTAAAGCTATTGCCCCCTGTCCTGTCATTCCCTGCCCTTGTCAAAAGTCCCTCCCCACCTTTCTTGTCGGCCCCTGTAGGTACGGGAAGGCTGCTCTAAGGTCTGCCCGGAGCCTTCTCCAGGCTGAACCACCCCAACTCTCTCAGCCTGTCCTCACAGCAGAGGTGCTCCAGCCCTCGGATCACCTTCGTGGTCTCCTCTGGACTCGCTCCAACAGGACCAAAAAGATCAGATGAAAAACAAGTTGAAAAACAAACTAAAGACCTCTCTTTGCTGTACCTTCATCCATCCACCCTTCCAGCTATCCCCTGCTCCCAGGCCCTGCAGCTGGAGCTGCAGTCCAACAAGAAGCACGACGGTGGTGGGAGCATTAGAGCTGTGATGCCCCAGAGCAGCCAACGGAGCTTCACACAGCCAGAGTTTGGTGACACATTACAAGTCATGGGATTAGGTCATCGACAGGATCAAGGGAGCTGGGAACTATCTCATCTTTGCACATTATTGCTAATCTCAGTAAGCCACTGATAGGTGGATTCTTCTCTACTTGGAGAACGAGATGTTGTCCATTATCCGTACAACACTTGGCATCAACCAGCACCCCTGTAATCCAGAAGATCTAGGACTGCCTGTCCTCACCTGAACCCAACTGGCCAGAGCATCTCCTCTTTCTCCTCGCAACATCCAGAAAAGCTATTATTTTTTAAATGCAAGAAAAGAAGTTGGGACTACCTTCCAAAACAAAGAAGAAAATGTCGTGTACAAAGACGACCATTTGACAGAGGAGGAAGAACTGTAGAGGGCTACTGCTCAGCTTTCTCCTCACCCAGGCTGAATTCATTTGGCTGCATTTTGCACTTATGAACCGTACAAACATTTCACTGCTAATGCACTGGCTCAGAGCAGCTGAACCTCACCGAGCGTTTTTAAGGCATTTCATTCTTCAAACAGCCACAGCTTTCCTCTTCAAAATCCCTGCATTCACGTCTTCATGCTTGGAAAAGGACCAAAGCCTCCACATTTCCTTATACCCAGGAGGCTGCAAGCACATTGCGTACTTCAGTCAATAAAGTGCCAAGAAGCTAATGAAGATAAAAGTGTCAACACATAGCAGCGATAACACACACCTTCCCCATGTAGCTATTTTGACCATTTTGCAAACAAATTTGGCAGTTATTGGCAGGCCCAAGTCTGACATGCGAATGCGGAGCATCTCGACATGATTAAACTTATTTCTGCTCTGCAGAAGTGTCATGGGATGACAGATTGCTCCCTGCACATCAATTGGATTCAGAGAAGTTCTCAAACCCTTATGGGTTAAAAGCGGCTCCAGCATGAATCAGAGTCCCAGTGGTAAGGAGATCATCGATACAAGGGATTATGCAGATTTAAGAAATACCCTCGGCACCCGAAAGTTTTCAGAATGCAAACTACGTCAACCCTGAAAACAAGAGGCACTGCATCATGATGGCAGGAGGGACAAAGCCAGGGGGGTTTAACAGACAAAAAAAGATTGTTTTAATAGGAGAGAAGCATCAGTCATTGAGTCTTACTTCATTCAGACTTTCTATCCAACCCATCCATCTTCAGTGCCAAGAGATGACAGGACCACCTCACTTTTTCCCCCCAGCCTAGTATATCAATAATGCCCATTTCTCCCCCAAACAAATGACTCGCTAGAATGGCCCTTTTCCCTAAAATGGCTTGCCAAGCCCCACAAATGCCTCAGTACCTGCTATGGTCAACTTGGCTCTAATGGGGCCCCCTCGAGAGGTGGGCACCGATGGGTGGAGCCTTCCCCAATCATCTTCCTCAACAGCCACTTTGTCATTCATGACTGGGGACCATCTGCGGCAGAGGGGTTTGGGGAGGGGGGAGCCGAGCCAAAGACGGACACAAACGGGCGCGCACACAGGCATACCCTCCCCACACAAGCCCGAATGCAAATTCCTTCGCCCTCGCAAAACGCCTCTGCGGGCATTATCTGCGAACAAAAGTCCTTGAGGCGTGCGGTCTCTGCATCACTGCTCTCTCTGTTAGCACCACCTGCTTGGCGTCAGCCGCCAGAGTCACCGAGTTATCTTTTTGCCGCGTCTGCAGAAGCCAACGGGAGCACAATGGACCCCATCGGCCAGGGTCAGGCATGGCTTTCTTTCTCGCCCCCATACCACCAGCCCTTTTCACCTCCACCATCTCCAGGACCCCGGAGCGCTCAATAAGGAGGTGGCTTCGAGCGCAGGGAGGAGGAGGAGGGGGGAAATATAGGTCTCTGGCGTAAATCACCGACGCCGTTTCCCCTCCTCTCCCCTTCCTTAAGACCTGATGGTCTTCAGTCACACATCTTAAAAGAAAAACAAAAAACAAAAACACAAAGACTTACTTGTCTCAAGTCGATGAAGGCCAACTGCAGCGTGTCCCCTTGGAACCCAGGCACTGGGCCGGATCTGGCAAACTCTGTGGGAAAGAAAAGAGGATAAAAAGCGCCTTTAACTAACCATGGACAGGGAGATTGGCAGACGGATGACAGGGAAGACAAGAGAGGCTGGGGGAGAGGAGGACCGCGCTTCTAAGGAGTCATGTCTCCCTCCCTTCAGCGTCTTTGTTCGCCCTTCAAAATTCGTGTCATCAAAACACCATTAATTCCACCGTCCTGACAGCAAGGAAACTGTACTAATTCGACCTGAAATTTATTCCCATGAGCCGTACTGGGCTTCAGAGTATTTGTTTTGTGAATGGACAAACAACTCGCCGAGAAGAAAGGGGGGGATGGGGGTGGAAAAGTTTTTCCTCTCAACACAATAAAATCTTCAGCTGTGAAACTCTTTTCAGTTCCGAAAGCTATTTATATTTTAGGGCGCTGAAGGAATTTTCTAATTTCACGCCTGTCACCAGGCTCCATAAGCATTCATCAAAAAAATATGCCCAGCCGCATCATTAATTATTCGGCAGCAGATTATTTGCATTATCTGGTATGGTGCACTATTGCCAGCGTACAGTCACCCCAAATGGGAAGAATCGCGGCCATTACGTGGCATATTTATTTATGTTGGATGAAGACATCTGACAACTGAATAACATTGGCTTCTAAAGCAAAGAGAGTATTTCCAAGACCACATTTACCTCCTTCTACTCTAATCTGGCCAAAATTTCATACTTAAGTCATTTATTTTTCTTCTATTCCATTACTTAAACCAAGTCTAAAACCACTGAGGGGGACTTTTAATGAATTCGTGTTAGAGGACCTTAGCTCTTCCATGCCATTTAACAGCTTTTGCGTGGTAGCGCTCATGAAGCCAACGACTGCATATATTCAAGTGTGTATTTTGAAGATACGCCTGGGGTTGATTTTGCCCAACTTCACACTCCTTAGTTACAGAAGTAATAACTTTATCTCCGCTCTCCGTGCAACTTTTCGTCACCAAGGGGACCAAATTTGTGAAGTCACAACCCAACATCATGAAAGACTCGAGGGAACTTCTGCCTTCAACTGAATTTTGTTGCTCCTGCAGACACTGAAGATGTTACATGCTGAAATGAAATGTTTTCTTGAGACGCAACAGAGCGTGATGGCAGAAAGGAAGAAGGGGGGAAAATATATACCAACATACAGCTCTTTAAATTATAAGACCAGAGGAGGCCATGAAGATGATCCGAGGGCTGGAGCACCTCTGCTGTGAGGACAGGCTGAGAGAGTTGGGGTTGTTCAGCCTGGAGAAGAGAAGGCTCCGGGCAGACCTTAGAGCAGCCTTCCCGTACCTAAAGGGGCCGACAAGAAAGGTGGGGAGGGACTTTTGACAAGGGCAGAGAGTGATAGGACAAGGGGCAATGGCTTTAAACTGGAAGAGGGCAGATTTAGATGAGATATCAGGAAGAAATTCTTCCCGGTGAGGGTGGTGAGGCAGTGGCAGAGGTTGCCCAGAGAAGCTGTGGCTGCCCCATCCCTGGAAGTGTTGAAGGCCAGGTTGGATGGGGCTGTGAGCAACCTGGTCTGGTGGGAGGTGTCCCTGCCCATGGCAGGGGGGTTGGAATGAGATGGTCTTTAAGGTCCCGTCCAACCCAAACCGTTCTGTGATTCTATGATTATTGACCAACTATTCTGGTTTTTACCACAGAGGAACCCTCGAAACAGCTCCTGCAGCTCCACAGAGCTGAAGACTAAGGATGGCTCGGCAATAAGGAAGGAAGATTTTTCCTGTCTCTCTCCATGACTACACAGAGGTTCTGAAGGACAAAGCCTGTCCAGTCCTTAAATGCTAAGCAGAGTCATTTCATGCCAGATGCTCTTCTCCTTGAATGTTTCTCCTTCCAAAAGTTATCTCACTTTCAAGGGAATGCCACAAAAGAAGGAAAACAAATCATCACAGTCCTATTTTCAAAGACTTCCTACGGCAGCCCAGTCATACAAACAGTCCCCATGGCTCTAACGAGAACAGACTAATCAATTAGACATCGGGAGTCTGCCCTGTTCCTCAACTGCCTTATTTCTAGAAACCAAAGAAGGGTTATTTGTCAGCTTTCTTGTTTCACCTTCTATTAATACCTTGAGATGGAGAACATCCTTCAATACAGACAAAGGTACCTCCTGGGGCACAGCGGCCAGTTTTCAGACATACCTGTTTTTTAATATTTTCAGATGCCAGAAGAGGTCTAAGATTGAAACAATCGCTCATCTTTGCAGCGATCAGTCAAGTGACAACTGCTGCAGGACAATAGCAAACACAGCTGTAAAATCATTGCTTTTATCCAACGTTACTACTAGAAACGAATAATGAAAAAGAGGAAGTATGTACGTGACTTCATATTTACTTTTGGAAGAGGAAAAACATGAATCAAAGCCAGGAGAAACCATCCATGGTTGCGCCTATAGACTTTGCCACTTTTGCACAGGACGGCCCTGGACAGGGACAGGAGCTGCTCAGCTTCCAGCCAGTTTCACTGACCAACGCTGCAATGCGTCCCAAGTGAGTTTACATTTAACCCTCAAAAACCGTTTTAATTCTAACTGTAAAGGCATTTTAAAGTACTTTTGCTATAAAATTTGACTGCAGCTTGCCTGAGCCAGCACACACGTAAGGGAGGACTAACACAAGCTTTCTGACTCTGATCTGCAAGGGATAAATCATCTTTACACATTCGCTCTACGCCCTACTGTCTCATCTGGAAAAATTATCCCAAAAGCCACATCAATCCTAAACCACCCCCGCTTTGGAAAAGCACGTACCTGACAAGCTAAGAACATTTAGATGCAAGAAATAGCGTTTGAGCATCCTCTCGAGACACGAAACTGCCCTGGGCAGCTCAGTGTCGCAGACGTCCCTGGGCCGAGGTACCCAAGAAGCTGGCTGACCCGCTACATCC
The DNA here is from genome assembly GCF_000690535.1 of Cariama cristata. Taxonomy (NCBI): domain Eukaryota; kingdom Metazoa; phylum Chordata; class Aves; order Cariamiformes; family Cariamidae; genus Cariama; species Cariama cristata. The sequence goes on along the minus strand of NW_009622435.1, from coordinate 4,820 downwards.
TACCCTCTAAGGATGGGCTCACATCATGTTACTGATCATATTTGGAGAAACACTAAACAGAAACCCTGAATGAAAGAAAATTTCTATTTTGGATTAAGAGCTTCGCAGCTGCTAGGAATCTATTCAGAAGCACACATGGAGTTGTGAAATTTAAGATCTTCCCGAAAGCATGAATTTCAGATCCTCATGAGAAAATGCCTGTGAAAACATTCAAAAGCCAGTCATAAGACTCATGAATTTATCACTACTGTCATCTGCTCATGAGCAACCCAAGACAAATTTCATCCCAAGACACGGTGGCTCGTTAGCAGCTCACATTTGGCCATCTCCTCCCAAGGAGCTGTATGGGAAGAAGGCTGGGAGAGTTCTGGAGTGACACTGCCCTTTAACACCGCACATCGCGACAACGGCAGCACATTGAACCAACATTTGCTTGAATGGTAATTCTCATCAAAAGAACGGATCGGAGCCTCTTCATTAACTGTGCACTTGACATCCAAGAAGTGAAATGACGCATGAGATCATATTATTTGTATTACAGATGAAACGAGATCAAGAACACGGCTCAGACGCAAGAAGAAAGCTGCTACAGCGCTTGGCTGTAAGAAGCCCGAAGAGGAATGAATGCAATGCTTCACCCCACGGTTGTTATAAAAATAGCCGTACCTTCTGTAATCATAGGTCACATTTTACATACCAATGCCACAAACTTATTTTGAAGGAGGAATGAACAAAGTCTTACAGAAAAAAAGAAACAAAGAAGAGAACAGAGCTTTAGAGGAAAGACACAGCCAGTTCTTCTTGGTTTTAATCTCTTCAACCAGATTTCAGGATAATTTTCTCGGAACAACCAAGCACAGTGCTGGCCTCAGTACTGTCGGATTCGTTTATTGTACCGTCTCCACTACCAAGGCAAGTGGCAAACATAGCAAGCCACCTACGGTACAGCCCCTTGAGCAGAAAATCACAAGAGAATAGAGCAGATCAGTATGCGGCTGTTTGTACAAAGCATTTAGCCAGGCTAAAGGTTTGAGAGACTTGTGTTCAGGCCAAAAAAGTAATGTCTTTGCAAGGGCTACAGGCTTGGGCCACCCAGGGCAGGTCACAGGGGGACTCTAACCTCTCTTCCAAAACATTTCACCGATGAAAGAATCAAGGAACAGGAACCGTTAAGCCCTTTACAATGAACAAAGAATAAAGAGTTCAAACGCACACCAGAAAAAGAGACATCCACTGTAATATAATTATACAGAACGGGGGAATCTCTTTTTGTATACCGTACACGGCTACGCACACAGGGACAGAGCCTTACACATATTGTGTGGTTAAAATGAACACAGCTGGCGACTTCATTCCTCAAAAACATCATTTTGAGGGGAAGATTTTCTCTGAATTACACGACACCGTCAGAATTCATGACGGCAGACCTGCGGGACTGAGGTTGCAGCAGCTCCTGTTGAGGGGAACCTGGACAATCCGCTTGCAGTTGCATCAGCCATGAACAAGATTTTGTATTTGGGGAAACAACCTTCTCAATATTCCTCAATGAAGAACGCAGGTCTCAAAGTCAGCTTCCTTAGACAAACCCTTGGAAGACTATCTTAGAAAAGCCGAGTGCCAGGACCTCTTGCACCTTACCCAGAGGCACAAAATGACACCTTGGGGATACTCAAGCTGAAGAACAAATCTCTGCGTGGACGCTGGAGAAGCTTGCAAGGGAAAAAAGGTGAGAAATGATGGGTAGAACTGAGGCAAGAGGAACAGAGAGATGATCTCCATTTCCATATTGAGCTTATTCTTCACCCACACCATTCCCACACAGCCCTATTTTGAAGCTGTTCCCCATTATAGACCAAATTATCAAAACTCATTCCCATCTGGGGAATTCCAGAGAGCTGTGGGGAGAGGGTGGAGTTATCCAAAATACACTGAACTGGGTCACATTAAATAAAAATTTCTACCCCTCTCTGTCATTTGTTCCTCTGATGGAACAAAGATGACCCTGGTTTTGCACAGAAACGAGTGGTCCCAGGGTCCGCGATGGTCTGCTGACAGGGCTGAGGAGCATCCACGGCCCCAGAGAGGAACTCCTCACTGATGGACCACTAGAAGTTTTCAAGTAGAAGAAAAGGAAGCTCTTCAGAAGAAACAGTATGAGATGTGTGCCAAGAAATTTGGTCCCTGCCAATCCATAGGACAGGTTTACAGAATCAAGTTACAGATCTACGCAGGTTCCCAAACCCATAACCCAAGACGTACAGTGGATGTCTCTTAGGAGATGTGAAGTTCTCAGCTCCATTAAAGTACTAATAGCAGGAAACGTGGAATGTGGACATCACACAATTAGCTCATTTGAGCTGCAAAGGTTGACAAGCGTCAACAGTGAGTGTCCATGACAGGTGGGGAAGGGAAGGTGGGTGCAGAGTTGAGGAACAGCGTGCTCATAAAACCACCTAAACAAAATTCGGTGTGGACAGAGGCATCTTCTCTTCCTTGCGTTGCAAAGGACTGTAAGGATGGGTAAATAAATATCAGTGGGTACCCTGGCAACAAAGGAGAACGCAAGAAGGTGTTGCGGATGGAGGATATCCAAAATGTTGTAGCAGACAGCAGACGTCAGAGACGAGAGGACAGGAGAGGTTGAGTTGACACCGTGGGGTTAGCAACAAGTTTACAAAGGAGACAGACGAGAAGGAAAACAGAGAGAGAAACAGTAAAGCTAGAACGTTGAAGGAGACGAGGTGATAGATTACAGGCCAGATGAAGGGAGAATATAAAGCAAAAAATCAGGTGATGGTTAGAGATAGTGGAAGCAAGCAGGAGGTCTCAGTTCAGGGGCAAAGTAAAAAAGCTGGAGAGATTAATTTGTCTTTGACTTCATGCAAACTCCCAGGATCTGCTCAAGTCAGACTTGCAAAGACCACTTCAGTACTGTGCTAAAGGAGAGAGCATCGTCCACGTACTTCCCATCAGCATCTACACAAAAAGGACACCTTTTTGGCAGCTCATTGATGGGGAGTCACGCGCTTCTCCTCCACGCATATTTATACCCACTAATTCACCAGGCATCACCTTCTTTGCCACTGCGAGTACTTTGCAACCTCTGAGAAAGGTCAGCTGAGGGAAACGAAGGCAGCAGTAAATAAATTAAGGATACGCCCAGGGGAAAAAATTCAGGGAGAAATAAGGGAGGATAAATCTAAGTGTAGGAAAGTGGCACAGCCATGGACCAGAGGCTCCCATCTCCATGCCCTCTGTCACTCAACGCACCAATAATTTCCCCTTCCCATTTCGGAAAGCACGCACAGCAGCACTTGGAAGACAGCTCTGTTGTCAATACAAATCACCCCACTCCATTTTAAGAGCAGGAAAACGCAAAGTGCTGTTTCCCAACGAGGGCCGAGTTTTGACAGGTGAAGAGGCGAGAAGGAAGCAATGTGCTCCTCTCGTCCTCCGAGGGAACGGCGCAGGTCGTAGGCATCGCGAGCAACAGGCAGGCCCGGGTAAAGCCCCAGGCAAACTGAGGGTCTGCAAACGCCCAGGGATAAGCTGACTTACGTGCCCGTACGGGCAATCAGGATGTGGTTGCTCCATGCCGAAAAGGTGTTCTTTCAAGCCATCCATGCAGGCAGCTCACGCAAACTGTGCTCAACCTTGTAGTTGGGACAGTCTAGGACACTAACAACACTTTACTCAACAGGTAGCAGCTTTCTAAGCTGCCAAAATTCATCATCTGCTTCGGTCACGTGCCTGCACCCTAAATACACCGCAGGCTCTCGAAGCTCAGCACCCTTTTGCCCGAATTGCTGTTCTTCTTGTCGCTCAGCCCCGCTCCAGGTTGCGACGTTCCAGGATGCGGTACCAATGCACGACGGAGGAAACACAGAGGAAGGAGCTTTGTTTGCTCCTGACGCACACAATAAAGCCTTCTCGAGACTGCTACGACAAACAGAAATTCAGGGAAGAGAAGTCACCAGGAGGGAAAACCAAGATGCTGAAAGAGGAGTACCTGAGCGTACTGCGGGGAAGGAAAGCAGCCCTGCCACAGACCAGAGCCATAGAGCATCCCCTGGCGAGCCATGGGGCAGACCTCTGCGAGGCTTCGTCCCGGACCTCCCCGCAGTGGGAGGCAGAGGAAGGGCAGTCCCAGCCCGTGGCGAGGGCCCTGGGGCACGGCAGGCGCTGAAGTCAGCATGGGAAGATGATGGGCAATTTTCCGAGCGAGGCTTGGCTCTGAAACAAAGGTTGGAAACCCCTGGTTTGCAGGACACTGCCTTCAGGCACTGCAAGGCAGGTGGCAAATCAACCCACTACCTGGCATGCCTCTTCCCTGCTCTTCCATCAGCTTCATCTGCCGCCCATGTACCATCACCAACTGCTGTCACCACAGTCTGCAAACTTCTACAACTCCAATATTGCAGCGTAAGGTGCTCCTACCGACTGTCCAAACCACAGCCACGGTCCTTTCACACCGCCACGACTCAGGACACACGCGATGTAGCTTTGTCCTCCATCATGGGCTAATATAGGTCCCCTCCCTGGTTCTCACCACGGGTGAGGAGCTCACGCACACATGGTTACCACCAGCTCAGCCAGCACAGAACCACCACCAGCTGCAGTAACACAACCCTACGTACAAGTCCTCTGTCTCAGGATGATCTGCAGCTTTAATTTCGTTTAAACATACCTCTTTTCTTTTTAACCATACATCTGAGTGGCATGGAGAGGCACTTGACTGAGGTTGTGAGCCACTAATGTAATAACAAGCTATCCGGTATTGCAAGATTAGAAGAATCAGAGAATCACTTAGGTTGGAAAAG
>NW_009622434.1:83664-89040 GCF_000690535.1 Cariama cristata | reverse complement strand
ACCTCCCTTGACCTCCTGGCCACACTCTTAGGTACTTCACCATGACCACAGCACTCAGCACCTGAAATATCAGCTGGAACAACATGCCCAGAAGAAGGCATCCCACATGTAATTACCACATTCAGAAGGAGTTGCAAAGCTATACTGAAGTCAGGCTTAAAATAGCAAAGCTCTGCTTTAAGTCTTTCCCTCCAAACACTGCGTTTAAATCGTGTGTGCGCTGGATACCACCCTCCATTTTGGGTAGGCACGGATAACCCAGTCCAGAGCAACTGGAGATGGATTTGTGCTGGGACAGCTCCTGGCGATAAGGGCAGAGGCACGTACCGGCGCTAAGCGTGGTGTATTCGTAGGGGTCTGATAGGAAGTGGGGCAGGGTAACCAGGAACGCTCCCAGCGCCAGTAGCAGCCCCCCGATGCCGATCACCCGCGGGCGGTGGACCCGGCTGCCGAAGTAGCTGACAAAGATGATGAGAACCACGTTGCCGATCTGGAAAGGGCACAGCAAAAAGGGGAGAATGTTAGCAGTCAAGAGCCTATAACTGGTCCCCCATGACTGTGTCTGGGTGGGTGGAGAGCTCTCCTACCAGGTGGTGTTTGACCCCCACAAGAGCAGGAACGGGACAGCCTTTCACCCCACACATTCGCAGCAAGTCAGTGCTACCTTCTCACCAAAAGCCAACTCCTTGGCTTCTGCCATCTGGGTGCATCCCTTGTCGGCATGGACGGCTTCACAACCTCCCTGTGATCTGGCTGGGGCTTTTCTCAGCGCCCACACCTGCCCCCCAACCCATAGGGTATGGCATAAACTAATAATTCCCCCCAAGCACAGCAAGAAATGAAGCGTATTAACTCCATTCCCATGACTCTAAACAGACACGAGCCCAGCTACAAAGTCCAGCTCATTGCAAATGTTTGTGACTTGGGACATTTGCAACTGCAGATACGATCAGCTAAAAAGATATGAAAACACGCAGCTTACCCAGGCAGGTGGATGAACACCATAAAATCACCATTACATGGGTTTTGTCAGCTTGGGACAAGCTAAACATTCTTTGAACCTCAGCCTGTATGGCTAAGAATACTTTTTATTTATGTTTACGTGGGCTCCCTTGTTTGTCTCTCTGTGATTTTTCTTGGAATTGCCGCAACCATCAATGTGAAAAGGTTGTGGTCCTGGCCGGGCAGGGCAGCTCACATAGAGCTCGAGTAAAACGTAAAAATTTCTCTTATAAAGCACAGAAATAAAGATGTATCTGTTGTCTGCAAGCTGTTATTCTTTAACAGCAGGGCATACGTCCGATTCCAATCCTTTTCCCTGTACGTTCTTGCGGTAACAGACTGCTCTACATGATGTTTGCTTTGGTATTACTTCTCCAGGGATGAATTCTTGTAAGTATAAGTAAGTTCTCTAGTGGGTAAGGAACACGTGGGTTACAGCTTTGAGATACTCTGCGGGGCTTAATTATGCCAGTTCATCACTACCAGTGTTACAACTGTCCATATTGGGTCTCTTTCTTTGCATGGTTTGGACCTAGTGACAATCAGCTGGAAGTCCTTCACTGGTCTCAGTAGGCTTTGAACCAGTCTTTTGAACCCCAGATGTAGGTGCTGGTTGAGGTAAGACCTGGGCATCTACTTCCCCAAGGAGTTGGTAGGATTCCCAGTGCTCAGCCTCTTGGTGGAGGATCCCATGCGAGAAGACCAGCTCTACGCAAGGTGGGCTGCCACCGAGCACTTCTCTGTGCCGTCAAAAGAAAGTCTCTGCCAGCAGGTCTTTTCCTAGTTGGCCTTGAAGAGCTACCAGAAAGGATACAATTCACGACAACGTGAACCAGAAAACTTACTCCAGAGGAGTAAATGATTAGAAAGTGTCTGTGAGAAAATCCCCAGCCAGCTCAGCAATATGCCAGTGAAAGTCAGTCCTTTGCCACAGGGCCATCAGGAGCTGGGAGCTCTGGAGAGAAGGGCTAGGTCTTGGAGAGACTACTGGTCAGGGGCTCTTTTTAGAGAAAGCCTGGAATGACTCAGGCCAGCATCACTCCTAAAGCCAATGAGAAACTTATGAAAACGGACACTTGTACTGGAAATTGCTGACAGAGCTGTAGTTACGTGGATACTACTCGTAATAAAATGCTCTTCTTCGCAAAAGCTGTAGGAATTGTGATCAACGGAGAAGAATCACATTGAATGTTTTCTGTCTGCCAGTCATGTCTCTGCTGGAGATGAATGGCACCCCAGGGTGGAGTGGTCTTCTTTGAAGCAATCTGCTTTCTACTGCTTCCCTCCAAGGCCACGTCCTCACCACAGAACCCTACGTTCAACCTCTCAGCACGTGGTATGGCAGAAGTGAAGAGGTGTCCAAGTGCATGGCACGGCAACAGCTCCTTCATCCACCACATGTAGGCATGGCCAAGGAAGCACTGAGTATGAACAACCCTAAGATCCTATTCTGGGAAGCTGTCCCCTCCCCGCCGTGTTCTGGCCACCCCTCAGGGCCACCCTCCAAGTTTCTCACCCAAATTTCTTTACCTCGTGCAAGCTGGAGATGAAACCTGAAGAGAGACTGGAGAGACCAAAGCGCTTCTCAATGGTGGTGAGGCTGCTCTTGAAGTTGGCGCTGTAGAGGAGCTGGGAGAGCTGGAGAAGCCCGTGGCACAGCACAAACACCTGCGGGCAAACAAAAAGTGCCATCCCAGTTAGTGCCCAGCTGGTGTGTAACTGCTGGTGACCATGTCCCGTGCAAGGGACTTGAGAGTCATACGCACATGAACTCAAGTTGGCCAACACAACTGCACTTCTGACACGCAACAGATCTACTGGAGGGCTCAGTCCCGGATCCCCGATTAACTCAGCGTTGGAAAATGAGTGATGCAGTGTTCAGAAGAGAGGACAAGGACCTCTCTTTTTTTCTTTCCTCTCTGTTACCGTTACTAATACTCATCGGTATTTGCACTGCCGCAACCTTTGTGCAACCCTCAAGCGCAACCCTCCAACCCAAGGACGAATTGCTGCACTGGGAGTTGTACAATGATAAATGAGACAGGCTTGACTTCAGATGGACACGGTGGGTGCTCCCGAGACCATGTCAGAGCCAACCCTGCAGCTGCTGTGCCGCAGTTGAACGGGAGCTGTGCTGCTTTAGACTACCTGAGATCAGTCCTTCCAGGCGGCCCCTTGGATGCACCCAGCTGTAAAGCCAATTAACAGAACCTGCTCCAAGGGGTGTTGCAAGAAAAAGTTGAAAAAAGGGCTTCAAAAACCCCAGAGGGAAAGGATGAAATATGCACAATGTAGTCTCACTAGTGGAAGACCTCCGTAGTATTCTAAAAACGGCATCTTTCCCTTGCGCCAGGCTGTGAGCCGAGCCAGAAACCAAGCCAAATGGAGGCAGAGCTTGCCTGGAGCAGAGGAGGGAATACAGAGAGTTTACGGGGCAGGGCAGAAGCATGGTCAAAAGAGACCGGGTGGCCTGGGAGAGGAAAGCGCTCTCGGCCGGGGATGCAAGAGGCAGCTCACAAGTGTCTTTTGATCTATATTTAGTTAGAACAGTTTTCCTTTATTTTTCTTGGAATGGAATGCATCCACATGGTGCCAAAAGCATTTTAAAATCATTAAAAAAAAAAAAAGGAAAAGGTCTTTTTTATTTAAATTCACAGGAAATCAAATATTTGCTGAATACCGGAAGCGTGTCCCACAAAGATAACGGCGGGAAGCCGAAGGTACTGCAGGGCTGACAAATTCCTTATGTCCTTGGCTAGGAGAGCAGCAATACTCATTATTAGTATTTATTTGCAATGGCGGTAGCGCCCAGAAGCCCTGACCCATTGCGTGGAAAAACAAAAAAAAACAAACCAAAAAAAACACCAGAAAAGAACAAAATTGTCCGCCCAACATGGAGGATGCAAATGCCATAGGTGGGTGGAGCGTCTTTTTGGGGAACAGAGGAGGATGCAAAGCCAGGTCCAGCAATCACAAGAGAATTTGGGTAGAAGAAGATGGATAAGAAGATCGGCAAGAAGATGGCTTCTTGCTAAGCTTCTCCTGCAAGGGAGGATAGCACCAGCCAGAAGATACAGCTGGGTATCTAAAAAGCTTAAGAGATGGGCGACATGCTGACAGACCATGGGAGAGAGAGGATGGAGATGAAGGAGGAGGAGAAAACAGAGCCCTGGCAGTGTGAGGGCAGGCTGGGAACAACCTGGAAAGGACAGAAAGGCAGAAGGAGAAAGGCAAACACCCAAAAAGAGGGAAGCAGGGTCACAGGGACAAGCTGCCATCATGAGCTCCCCAGCCACATCTTGGAGGGGTGTCAGCAGACAGGCTGGCATCAGGCAGGCATCTGCCACCGCGGTAGCCGAGCAGGAGAGGCCGAAGTCCCAAGCTGGGACTTTGCCCTGACAAAAAGCCACAGAGCAACGACGTGGGGTGTTACATGGGACACCCTCCCAGACAGGGACAAAGTGGAAGCGAAACATCTGAAAGTAAACTCATGAAGCAGAATGACCTCTGCACCTTCCAGCTATCAACTCCTACGTTCAAAAACTCATCCCAGCACAGGGTCCTGTGGGTGAAAGCTGGATCCACCACCTTCACCTTCCGCAGCCCTGACCTGGGATCACCGTGTAATTAGTGCAGCCAGGCTGGTCTGGAGGAGCGAGGTGACTCCTGCACAGATGAGAAATGGAGAGGGGATCTTGTTGCCAGAAAACATTAATTCTCATTCCTGCAGCTCTGGCCAGACCCTATCGAAGTCATTCGAATAAGGAAGCGTCTGCTAAACAGCGGAGGGCTGGGACCGCCTGAGACGCGGAGCAGCTGGAGGGAGAGCTCTCCTGGTGCGAGGCGTTAGCTGGAGAAGCAAAGCTGTTTACCAACAGGGAGGGAAGAGGGTGGATCACCGAGGCTGAATTTAGCGCAGCAAATGTCAGCCTAATCCCAGGTCGGATGAGGAGATGAGAAATGTTGGGGAGAGAGAGGATGCTGGCGGGGAGCGAAGACGAGGAGGAGAGGCAGCCTGACTCCTCGAAATGCTGGGGTTGGCAGGGGATGGGGAGAAGGTAGAGGCATGGAAGGACCACAGGGAATCAGCACCGGCTGTGTTTCACGAGAAGATGGAGAGCAGGAGCCGAGAGGGTCTCTGTGGTCAGAAAGGGCAAGCAGGCAACGCCCTGAGATGGGTTTATGCATTGGTGATGACCTGGAGAAGGACAAAACCGGGCGGTGGATCCTGAGATCCATGGGAGCAAGCTGGGGCTGCCTGGCGTGAGGGAAGGCAAGGTGGGAGAAACGTAGCTGGAGAGCACTGACAAGGTGAGAGAAAGATTTTTGGGGTTCGACTGCTCCCCCCTGCCCATGAGTCCTTCTAATCCAGCT
>NW_009622434.1:64815-83650 GCF_000690535.1 Cariama cristata | reverse complement strand
GCAGAAGAGCAGGAGATGCTCCGGGGACTCGATCCCACCCCGTGCGGCTGCTGGCACTGAGACCACACAGCAGCCTCAGCCCTTGGACGCAGAGAGCCCGGAGGATGGGTGGGGAAGGGCAGAAGAGATTTTTTTTCTTGGGAAGAAGCTGCCACCCAAAACAGCTGGAGCAAAACAAAACAGCCTTTGGTCTAGGACTTGTCCCGTTGGAGCTCGGCTTTTCCAGACGTACTTCAACTGTCCAGAGGTCAGAGATGTGCCTGATTTAAGACTTCCCCTGCATCCAGCAGATTAATGTCTAATTAAAATAATGATGGCCTAAACCTTGAAGGCTCTGAGTGCAAATAACTGGGAGAGGGGCATACTTGGAGGGCTCCCCAAAAGGGAGTGCTGCCTGACCTTGGCACTGGCTGAGATGCCCTGGCTGGGAAGAGCAGACCTCTGAGGCTGGTGGAGATGAAGGGCACCGCTCTCCTGTATCCCCTCACAGGTCCTCACGAGTCTCTCCCATTCCCGTCCCTCTCCCCATGCGTCCCCATCCCCACATGTTCACGTTCACCACTCACAACCTGCTGGGCTATGGAAACCACCACCGACCTGGTCCCTTCCAGCTGCAGCGAGCACCAGATGTGCTGCGCTGGCCCCACGCACCCACCGAGCAACCCCAGGAGGGGACAGAGCCGCTATCATCCATCTTCCAGAACACTTAACAAAAAAAGTTGCTTTTTTTTTTTTTTAAAGAAGAGCCAAGCTCATTTGAAGGGAGCGTTTGCTGACGCAAAGCCGACACAACGGCAGTGAAGGTGAAGGCACGGTGGGAGGTTAAGGAGCCGGGGACACTCCCATGAATACAAAGTGCTGACCCTCCGGAGCAGATGCTCCCATCAGAGCCTGCTGTATTTTTGGAGCTGCAAGCAAGCAGCAATCGCGGGCAGCCAGGGAGCAGCGCGGAGAGGCCAAAGGCACACACACGTACAAAATCCCCTCTTAATCATCCCCACGTTTCCTTCAGAGCGCCTGAGCGATCCTGACTCCAGGCTGTTTATACAAGACACTTGACTCCTTTCCAAGATGCGCTTCATTTAAAAGGCAAGCAAACACCGGGGGGAAGGTCCCTCGGAGACACGCTGCTCCCCCCTACCCAGGGCAATGCTTTTTTGGTAAGGAAGAGAAACCCACCCTGTTGCAGGGAGGAGAGGGAACTGGTCCCTCCATGGTCTGGGCAACACTTGTCAGGTTCAAAGCAGAGAGCTGGCAGCTATTTCGTCAATCCTAACCCAAACCTCCTTCAGAGAAGATGCGTTCAGCAAATACTGGACCCGGAGGGCTGGTGGGGCTGGGGGCGGGGGTCAAGCTGGGCTACAGGCAGCCCCCAGGCATGAGGATGCGGCAGCAAGGCTGAGATGCTATACTGGCACTGAGACATCCCCGTGGGATGCCAGGTATGGCCACGGTGGCTGGTGCACTCCTGGGAGATGTCTCAGACAGCGTCCCAGCCCTTGCAGCCACCTCAGAAGACCCACTTGCACCCTTTCCACTTTCCTGAAGCTCACAGGGAATAAAATAAGGCTCTGGGAGGAGAAAGGGGGTCTCCCAGCCTCATGCTGAACCCATCAAGCAGAGAAGGATGAGGAAGCCAGAGCCAGGGGGTAAACCCGTCCTTGAGGTGGGTGTTCTTGGGGCCAGAAGCTTTTGGGATCAGAGGGAGGTTGCTACCCCTGGGGCTGGACGCGTGTACTGGGAGCAGGCACGGTTGCAGGCAGTGCTGGTAGGCAGCAGGCGCTTGCACTGCCCCATGTCACATACTGGCTCTGCTAAGCTCTGTTCCCTTACCTCGTGTCTCTCTCTTTCCACGTTGCTTACGCAAGATAACGCACTGCCAACACTGTCACTGGCCTTAACAAACAGGTACACAGGGCCTGGACTTTAGAAAATTCTATTATGAAAGGTAGACTGTGTCCTAAGAGGTTTTTTTGGGGAGGGCAGGCTGGGGGAGCATCCCTCGGTCACAAAGGCAGCCAATAAAATCCTTGGCAAGTTGAGTTAAATAAGAAAAAAAAAGCCAAACGTGAAGTGCTTAATAACCCTAATATGCATGTGTTGGACGGTGGTAAGGGCCAGATAAAAAAATTCGGGTTTCTTTTTATTTCAAAGGAGTGAACTGCCCCTACGGAGGCTCCAGGGTCCAGGAGACTCCTCCCGGTGGGAGCCTGGCTCTGCGCTGCAGGGAGCAGGGGTTTGGGAAGATGCTGCTACCTCTGGCATGGCCATTGCCCCTTCCTCTCGGCCACCTGGAGGAGTGAGTTAAGGGTTAATTCCTTGCTCCGCGTCCACAGCTTCACGCTATGGTAGCGGCAACTCATGTCCAAGGTCATCCCTCACCTCGTTTTTCACTGTCTTCACCTTGGCAGCCCTGCCTGGAGATAGAGAAGGTGGAAATGTTGACGGCACAGCTCACCCGGTGAGATGAGAGCGTTGGCAGCTCTCACGTGCACGCACCGGTGCTAACCTCCGTGCTCAACAGCTTTCCCACGGCACCACTGCTGGCAGCGTGGGTGGAAAGAGCCAGGGCTTAATTCATTAGATGGATGCAAGAGCTGCCTGGCGAGCCGTAAAGAGGAGTGGAGCTCCTCGTAGAACTTACCAAACTGCTCCCGGCTGACTGATGACACCGCGGTAGGACGGGGCCAAGAGCAGTCGTTGCAGGAAGGCGCAAAATGAATCTGGTTGGAGTGAATATTTGGGAAGGACTAGGAGTAAGGATGCTCTGTTAGCATTTTCCCTCTTTCCCAACTACTATTAGAGTTGCATTTTGGACTCTGGAGGGCCAAAGCAAAACTGTTTGACCTTAGCGGAAAGTCATGGCTCAAAGCAGAAGACCCCAACCTGCCCACCTCGGAAGGCTTCTTCCACTTTACTCTCCTGAGCTTCCAAAGGGAAAAAAAAAGAAAGGAGAAGGGGGAACTTTAGGAAGTAATAAGAATATCCCCAAAATTTTAATAGTCGGGGGAAGACAGGCTGTTTATTTTAGGGCTTGTCTATGATCAACGCTCACGGCGCTAAGAGCTCCTCCTGCAGTAGGACAGCTGAGATCACTCAGTCCAAAAGAAATATATCAGCTGGAAATGAAAAGCATATGGACATACGCAGGGAAATATGTCCCTCCTTGGCATCTCTTTCCTATAGGCAGCTGCCTAAATTTATAGATCAAAAAGCACCGTGAAAGATGGGGGGGAAAAAAAAAAAAGCAACATTTCCACAGAAGGAACCAAATACTCTGTCGCACTACGCGTCCCTTAGCACAAAACCTCTGAGCCTGGAGGAGCACGGTCCAATGGCAGGAGCTGGCTCCTAAATTTTATTTCTACTGCCAAAAATAAACTAATAAAAAAATTAAAACGGTTCGGGATTGTCTGAAGCACGCCGCTGCCCAGATAATTAGTTGCAACGATGACTGTCTGCTGCCAAGTAAGCCACGCTTTACAACCCCCAATTGCCAAGCGCAAAGACAATGTTTGGTCTTTTTGCAACAAAAGTACACACGAGATTTCCCCGCACCGTATCCCGATGCCCTTGCAAGGTCTGTGCAAGCTCTGCTTCGCCCAGTCGCGGCAGAGGGACATAAAACCAGGTCCCTGCCTTAACATGCAGGTGTGCATCGCAGGTGTCAGAAAGAAAGGAGGATTTTGGCCGCGGAGGATTGCTGAGACCAGACCAGACCCTCAGCGTGCGAGGTGCAAGGGTTTGCTGTGTCCCAAGCCACCGCGGAGCAAATACTCCCGCCTGCAAAACACGATACTTATCGTTAAGCAGCCTTCTTTCTTCCCGCAGTCGAGCGCACAGGTAGGTTGGGTGGTTGGGTCTTGGCTCTTTCCTTTTTTTCCCCCGAAGGTCTCTTTTTCTTTACGATCCATCAGGAGCCGATCCTGATTTCCTGAACGGTACCTTCAGCTTGACTTCATTTTCCCTGACCCACAAGCGTGTGTAAACACTCCTCTCGCCCGCCGGCAGCCCTGACCATGCCTTGTGCTCCCTATCAGCGACACTCCTCTCCCATTTTGCTCATGATAATCTTATCTACGCTGACCACTCCTTGGTTGTGTTTGGGCACTGAACCACCTCGCCCCTCATAAAATTATCTTGTTGCATGTCTCCTAGACCTTGATCCCACTAAACTTTCCAACCTGTTTTACCATCTGGCTCTTCCCCATCTTTTTCCTTATCCTGCTGCCGGTGTTGCTGGTGAAGGCCGTGCGGTTTTTCCCTTTCGAAACCTGATCCCACCAAAACCAGAGAGAAACGCAGCGTCGGACCCATCCAAACCCAACCTTGGGCTTCCTGATGGCAGCACCCTCACCACGAATGCTGGAAGCACCCAGTCACAGCGGGTCCTTCTCCCCACGCCAGCCCACTTGTCCAAAGGACCCCGCTTGCTGCTTTCCTACGAACACTCATTCAACTTTGCCATCTCTCCTTGCACAGTGGCCAGTAAGGGAATATCCTTTGATTTTCTTGCTTAAACCAACGGCCGTAGTCAACAATGACTTTCTCCTCTTGGTGCTTCCCTCTCCAAACCTACAGCCATGTTGTCTTCAGACCAACGACTTGATGAATCTCCTATTCTTGCTGACAGCTAAATAAAGCAATTCATAACCTTTTCCAACAGGATATGAAAGCACAAATGTTACATCTCCAGGCTTCTGAAATACACTCCTCTCAGCAAATTCCTTTAGTCTCTTTAAAGGAAGGGACAAAAAACTTGCCCTGATGCTGTTGCGACCTCAGACCCCAAGGCAAGGTTCCCACTTCTTCTGCAGAAGACATCCAGCCTCCCCAGGGAGGGGAGGGGAGGGGAGGGATCCCCACTCCTGGCCGTTGCACCCCGCATGCCCCCAACATCTTCACCCTGGGATGCTTTGAAGCCTTATCACGCTCCGAGAGCCCTTAGTCTCCTCCTGACCTTGCTGTCCCCTCTCCTACACTCTTCCAGACCACCCCTCTCCCTCCCCCAATACTGCACCCAATTTAAATCTGCCCCTAAGGCTTTTCAGTCTCCCCCTGGACTCCCTCCAGCTGACAGAAGTGACAATAAATCTCTGTTATCCTCCTGCTTCCTTTTCCACGCCAGGCAGTCCGCAGGGTAAAAACCTTCCCCTGCCTGCGCTCCCAACCATTTCATGCTGCTCCTCTGTGCTCTCCAGCTAACTGGCTTCCCACTAAAACCAGTCTGGCCCCGCTACATAACAAGGTATTTATAAAGCTCTCCTCCTCCTCGTCATGTTTCTGGGGATCCCAAGCAAGCAATTAACTATCAATCAAAATAGCACAAAACCACAAAAGAGACAATAAAGGTGAAGAAGTCAAAGTATCTGAGGCACTGCAAATAGAGAACACCTTTGAAATAATCCTTTTTCAGTGGATGTATGGAAGGGCGAGATGGGCATGGACATGATGATTGGAGGCAGCGGTTAGGACTCTGGACCGGCAGACATCAATGGGGTCCATGGCCATGCATGGGTATCAAAAAGACTAACCATCCACTTGTCCTCCACCTTTCAAACCTGTTTTGTTCCTTTAGGTTGTGAGGTTCTCGGTGTTCCCAGTGCCACCGGGTGCTGGCATCCACCTCAAGGTTGACTTCATCCCGCATTTGCCAAGCAGCACAACTGCAACCTCCCAAAATCCCAGTGCCAGTCGACTCAACCCTGGAAGCTCTGGTTAACTTCAAAGTAGGGGTGAAGCTCTGGTGGAAGCTCTGGTGAACTCCAAACTTCCTTGCTCATCTCCACCACTGCTGTGGGATTACCAAGATGCTCTAGGCTTCTCGTACGGGATAGCGCTCAGCAGTAACCTTCCAGCCCCCAAACCTCAAGGCCTTTTGCATTCTCCTTTCTTCAAGGGGACTCAAGACAAACAGCCAGCTTCCAGAGGGGTTCAAGCAACCCTGTCACATCCGAGAGGGCACTCAAATACATAAGCACAATGACCGGGTTTATGCCAGCTACGAGATACGGTGCAGACAGTAAACACGCTGTCGGCTGAGCCAGGCGGTGCCCTTAAATATCAGCGTAGACAGAGCCTTGGTGCCGCTCGGCGTAATTACAGTATTTGCTACGGTCGTTAATACCTACGTATAACAGGGAGTAACTTCCACAGCAGCAACAAGGAACTGTCACCAACCACGATCCCGCTGGGTACAGAGATCAGCTGTAAAGGCCTGCTGTGTCAGAGCCTGGACAGGAGCCAGCGGCCACATCCATGGGGCACTGCCTCCCCAAGTGCCTGCATCTGCACTGGTCCTCCTGCATCCCCAGCAGTGCCTCCGTACCATCCACCCCCAGGGCTGCCCTCCCCATCCCGCTCTTCAAATCCCTACGGAACCATTAAAACCGCTGCTTTCCACCAGGACCTTTCCCTTTCTGATGCCCATCCCCAGCACCATCATCCTCCCGCACCTCCCAATGTCAGCAGCAACGGGGCCAGTGCTGAAAAAAACACCCCAAGAGTGATGGGAACCGGTGCAGGGTGGTGGTGGTCCATGAAGGACCAAGATGGTTTTGCCCAGAAAAATAATTTGTTATTTTTGGCCCCAGCCCTGCAAAAGGCGCTCTGAAAACAGTCCTGGCACGTGAGCTTTACGGATGAAATACGAGCGTCATGATTAAGACTTGGAGCCTGCTACAACCAGGGGATTTTGTTGTGTTGGAAATACCGTCCCCATCAGAAACTGTCATCGCTTACACGAGCACGCTGTGTCTAATTAATTTAAACCCCTTTATAGTACCTGTCGCTGTGTGGGGTGATGCCAGCAGCTTCCCACGCAATTAGGTGCTGGATGAAGACTTTATACAATACGTTAGTCGCAGCACCAATGGCTTCTCGTACAAACACGAGCTATAAAGCCACATAAACCGAGATGCTTGCCGTACGCCTTGCCCTCTGATGACCCGTTCACAACGAAACAGCTTCCCAAACCTGGAAATTCAGTTGCGACACTTTGATTTTCTACTAATTTTGGGGGGCTGAGAGGATTGACGACTACACACAGGCTTGTGCTTTCTGACCTTGAAGCAGTTATTTTTTAAATGTATATATATTTTTAACACAAATGTCACAGCAGAAGAAGAGTGAACAGGTCAGGAAAAGGCAGGGACTGTCAATTCAGATACATTTGCTCTTAAAAGTAAGAGCCTTTCTGCAAAGGTCGGGTGTCCAGAGTCCCCACCATTCCGGATGGCACACATCATCCATCTGATGCCAACAAGCATGTTTTGATAGAGCTCAAACTGTTCCTTAAAGCGCTTACGCGGTGCCAGTGTCGGGCTGTTGACTTTTTTTTTTAAAAAAAAACAGAAGCACTTTTATAAAGAGAAGTGCTTCTTTTCACGCGCTGGTTTTCCCTTAGCGCAGCCGTACTCCCACCAGCCAGGGCAGGTGGGAATCTCTGCCGGCATCTCCAGCTCGTGGGGTCACTCTGCATGTATTCCCACACACGGTTGCATCACCTCTCCCTCTGAAATCATCTCCAAGGACGCCCAGCCAGCCTCAGCGGTGGGTCCTTGCCTCATTTTGAAAGTAAGACTTGAGCCCCGCAGCCAGCACCAGAGGCTGGGCGGTTCAAGCTGGGGCTGGTGTTTTTTTGGCGATTCAAGCTGGAGCTGGTGGATGCAGGCAGGCAGCCAGGCATCTCCCGGCACAGCCAGAGCTCCTGCGGCCGGCAAAGTGACAACCCTGTGTCATCTGTCCTTGGCCAAATGCCCCTAGGAAGTCCTGGACACAACCCTGATCCAACGCCCTGGGGTGCGCAGGGTGCTGAGCACCCAGCCCGACTCCTGTGGCAACCACAGCCCCCATCCGGCGGCTGCCTATGAGCTGCAGAAATGGATTAACATTTATCGGTTGGGGTTTTTTTTGGGTTTGTTTTGGGGTTTTTTTGTTGTTTTTTTTGTTACCCCTAAAGTTTTACATCCTGGAAAAGGCATGGTGTTTGGCAATTTTTTTTCAGTTCCAGGATATTTTTGCCTGCTGTCCTGTAAGCACACAGCGGAAGGGAGATGTGCAGATTTCCAGGGAAGAGCACGAACTTCAAGAAGGGCTCTGTTTTCAGGTGGCTTTACTCACCCCAAGCCACGGTCATGACTGGAGCAGCCCGGAGGGGATTAAGGCCACCAGTCCCCTCCAGAAGCAGTCAGAGTAGCCCAGAGGCAGCCCTAAATTACCCAGGGCAATCTCAAGCTCTTCCTCCTGGAGCTCACAGCCAAAAAGGGCCATCAAGTCACCCGCTGGAATAGCCCAGCCCAGGCAGTGGGGACCTTCAGGGATGAAGGACTAGAAGACATCACCTGGGATGAAGCCTCCACCCCTGGGACCCTCCAGGAGGAGAAGCAGCCCATGATCCCCTACAGCATCCCCACAGCACCCCAACAGAACACATCCCCACCGTTTGGTGAAACTTTTGCTGCCCAGAAACCAACCCCAAGCAAGCACAGCCCAAAGAGAAGCGGGCAGGGCCATCCTTCATGCAAGGTGAGGACAGATGGGTGGCAAATAAAACCCAAAACCATCCTGGACCGCGATGCCCTACTCACGGCTGCACGCTCCTGAAAACAGGCTTAGCCGGGAAGTGCTGACAAACCCTTCCTTGCAGCAAACACACGCTCGTGTTCGATACCACCAGTGGGAAATCACACCCCAGCCCCGGGCACGACCAGCAGCACCAACACCAGGGCGTCCTGCCAACTGGTGCCCCTCTCACGTACCCAAAACCGCTCTGCCCATGGGCAGGTGCTGCTGGGAGCTGCCGTTCCCCAAAACTGCACCCCGGTTGCTTCGGATGCCGACGCGTGGAGGTAGGTGCCAAGCAAAGCACAAAAATTCCCCCCACCCAGGGAAATCCTGGCCCACGCAGGCAGATGTCCCGGGGACGGGAACCAGCACGTGCCGCAGCCTCGGTACCCATCCAAAACTGGGCCAAAAGAGGGAAAAAAAAAGACAGGGTGAGGGGTGGTGCAACAGCATGATGGTTAGGAGGGTTTGAAGCGTGAGCAGTGGCCAGGGTGGCTGGGGTTTTCTCACGCAGGCGGCAAGCTCAAGAGCCTGAAGCTCAGGCAGGGACCGGCTTTAAGATGACAGCTCTCGCCTTGCTAATAGGGGCAGGTGAGTAACTGGGCAGCCAACACCACAAAACCCACTTCAACCCGCCGAGGTTTTGCTTCTGACACTTAAAACGCCCCACTCACCAAGGTTTTTAAAGCAAGTCGGTGTTGTTATAGGGCAGTGTTTTCTTTTCGCACCAGGATGTGGTTAATCATTCCCTACGGAGCAGCAGCACACTGTGTACCGGACACCGTGGGTAAGCTCCGCAGCTCACCGAGAGCTGCCCATGCCGCTTCCACGGGGCGTAACATCCACGTGCCGTGCCGGGTACCACTCCGAAACCCACTGAGCGCCCCCCCCAGCCCTTCCTGTGCGCCGAACGGGATGGACCTCAGCAGCGCTATCCAAGGTTGCCCGAGCAGTTGACTTTCAAATTCTGCACCTTAGCAAACACCCTTGATTTTACTGGTGGTTTGTACCAGGGATGCGGGAACCCATGGGATGGGTTGGGGTCACTCTCCGTGCAAGCATCCTCCTCCCTCCCCGCCGGGGAAGCGGCGCATCCCTGCCAGGTACCGCTCCTTACCTTGATGTTGCAGAAGATACTCCGAGAGCAGGTGCCGGAGCTTTTGGGAATGTCAACTGAGGGTTTGCTGGCTTCGGGGTGGACTCCCATCATGGGGGCCTCCTGGGGAGCCCCGAATAGCTGGGTTGTACCTGGGGTCCCGTCCCTCTCCGGCCTGTCCCGCCGCTGGCAGCCCGCACCGTCTACGCCGAAAACCCTCCAAGCCCGCGAGTGAGCCAGGCAGCGTGAGCACAAAGTTTTTATAAGTCTGCTCTCGGGAGCGATGATGAAACCCTTTCTCCTCCCTCTTTTGCTTTGTGCGCCGAGGGAACTTTAAAGTCGCAGGAGGCTAACGCCAGCGTGCAGGGAGCAGGTGGGAGCGAGGGCTCGCTGAGCCCCGGATGGTTTGGGGAAACCCTCCAAGCCCGCGAGTGAGCCAGGCAGCGTGAGCACAAAGTTTTTATAAGTCTGCTCTCGGGAGCGATGATGAAACCCTTTCTCCTCCCTCTTTTGCTTTGTGCGCCGAGGGAACTTTAAAGTCGCAGGAGGCTAACGCCAGCGTGCAGGGAGCAGGTGGGAGCGAGGGCTCGCTGAGCCCCGGATGGTTTGGGGATGGGGACCGTGGCAGTGAGATGATGCTTGCCCACTCGTGGGGGACACCCAACAGCCCAACCCGCTGCTGGTCTCTGCAGCAGCTCCCCTCTGCTCTGCTCAGGTCCGAGGCTGCAGGACGTGGCTGGACAAGGCACCAGCAGCGCAGTCTCCCCGCAGGGAAAGCGCCCGGGGTTTGAATTCAAGTCCCCCACGAAGGGACGAGAGGAAGGGGAGGCACCTTTCAGCAAACCGAGATTTGGCTGCTGGGTGGTGGGAGGGGGGAAATTGGGGGGCCAGATGGAGAAATCTCTCCCTGGGTTAAGAGGTTATGGAGGAAAAAAAACAAAAACCAAACAACCTCCTGGTTTTCTCTCATGGAAAAAACTGCATTTGTGAAACTCCTGAGCACTGTTTTTTTACCGATACCTCTCCGGGGCTTTGTTTATGCAAAGCACTGATTTATTTTGCAGGCTCCTCACAAGGAGGAAAAGTGTCAGAGGGACAAGGGCAGGTTGATCCCAGCTAAGGGGAAGCCAGTTTCAAGTATTTTGTCAAAATTATTGCCTTTTCCTGCATAAAGCACGGGGGAAAGTGAGGTGGGGGGATCCCATAGGAAACAGTGGAGCCCATCTCAGGTTGCCCTAACCCTGGACAACCCAAATCCCAGCTCCCTGAATGGTTTTCCCATAGGAAGGCTGGCAGGTCCCTACGTACGCACCAGTATGATGCCAGGGAGCCAAGCCTCGCTCAGCGGGCACCCACCGACACCCACGCCCTGCCGTGGCCGCTCACCACGAGAGGGTGCATTGCACCCGTAGGAGAGGCTCCCTGGGTGCTCCCTTCCTCCCCCCTCACCCAAGCCATCCTGCCAGAGGACCTCCAGGTCAGGATCTTTGGGGTCCAGCGCCAGTGTGACCAGGCATAGGGCTTGAAAGCAGCATGAAAATTAGCACTGTTAATATAAAAAGAGCTAATTTTGGCTGTCACCTTCCCAATTTCCTAACCCTGTCCCAGGAGCACTGCTTGCAGGGACAGGTGGGTATCACTGCCCTATGGGTAGCAAAAAAAGCATCCCGTTTTCCCATCTCTTCTCCCATTCTTTTTCCATCCCCAAATTTGCTAGCTCTGGAGTCAGGATGCAATGTGAAGAGACCCTTTTCCACCGTCAGAGTTAGCCGAGCCCATCTATCTGCCACTCAACGGCAAGAGACAGAGAGTTTCAGCCTCACTGACAGCAAAGCTTAAGCAGTCAACTTCTCCTCCGCTCGTCTCCCATCCTCCCCGTGAGTCCGACGTGCTGCTGAGCTCATTTTTCAGGCAATGCCTGACCCGCTCGCTAACGGCCCTGTCTTTTCAGTTTATTCTGCAGAAACCCATGACGTTCACTTTGTTATAACAACCACCTCCACGCAGCAGCTGTTTCGGCCACTAACTTCAGCTTTGCCGTATAAATTTGTCTCCAGGCAGCAAAACGTACTGGGGAAGAAGCGCGATGCTCGACAAGCCTGTGCCCTGCCTGGCAGCAGGCAGGACGGGCAGAGGGCAGAAACATCCCTGCCCCGATGCCGCATCCCATGGATGCGGTTGGAAACCCCGTGCTGGTGGGGTTAATAACGCCTACAAGGGGAAGCAAAAGGCTGTGGTGAGTCAAAAGGGAATCAGGGCTCTTTGCGTACAGCTTCTGGTAAACACCCCCGTGGGCCGGACGTCACTGCTCCACAGGGACGTGGGTCCTTGGTGGGAACTGACCACACATCCCGGCTGGCCAAGGAAGGGACAGAGGCTGGGGCAGCCTCTGATGTGCTCCAAACCAAAGGACCTGGGTTTCCAGGCAGCATTGGGCTTCCCAGGTCCAGCCATCCCCTACCAAGCCCCTGCTACATCTCAGACATGGAAGGATGCCCCAGCGGGGCTGATTTGTTGGAGGGCAGGAAGAAATCCTGCTGGCAACCCATGCTGCTGTTGTATTTCCTCGAGCTGCAGCTCTTGCAATAGGTAAGGCAAGAAAACCTCTGCTTCGCACCCAGCTGCGAGCCCCTTACAGCGCTGGGGACCTCCCCGCGGAGCTGCGCACCTTGCTCACCCAACGCCACGCACTGCCTTGGTCTCCTCTCCAATAAATAAGTCTGAATTTAAAAGTCCAGTCGTGGTGGTTCCAGTTATTGAAGGCAGGCACAATTGCCCTATCCTGGGCAGGGTCTCTCCACCTAGATGGGACCATTGGAGAGCACTACGGACATCTCCCAAGCTTTTACCCCACTGGAAGAGCAATTCCAGCCCTCAGACACAAATTCAGCTCTAGCTTGCTCACGCCGACATTGCTTTTAAATTACAGACCTTAGACAACAGATCGTGCGGCAGGAGCAGCAAGATGAGATGCACACGAGAAAATAGGGGGCTCTGGCCTCTTTTTGAGGATTCTTTGCTGTGTTTTTATTCCCGCAGGGTCACAGCTTTGGCAGGGAACGGTTCGGCTTGCAGACGAGTGCACAGGAGGAAAGTGATTTACGGCGGCGCTGACAAGGGGAGGAGAGTTTGGTTTCAAATTCTTCTCATCGCGCTTTGTTAGGGCGATACGGTTGATGTGAAGTGCCTGGCAGGAATGACCACACATTGACAGGGTTTGGTTCATTTTACGGGCTCCTGGGGCTGCATTTCTTACGCAGCCTTTGAAATGCGTTCCTCCTACAGCAGTCACTCTCCCCTGGCCAAGACATCAGCTGGAAGGAGAACACCTCACTGCTGCTAACTGAGCGGGTACCAGCTACTTCAACCAGCAAAGTTGGATCAGGCCCACAGCTCTCCGTGTACACCACCAGTTCATCCCTCTACCCCGCCACCTCCCCTCACCCAAAACAAGCCATCCACCGAAACCTGCCCACCAGGCACGTTTCCCATGGGCAGACCAAACTTACACCGGTGTAGCTACGCAGGAACAGAGGCAGGTCCCTCTCTGCTACCAGGGGATGCTCACCTTCTTCACAGAACATCAGAACCCTCAAAAGCCACTTTCTTTCTGCTGGGGAGGAGACTGGGTTAAACTCTTTCAACATGATCACAGCTCTTCTCTTTTCCCACATCACCCTCATTACGTCTTTCTACCAAGCAGTGGGTTGATGCTTTCATGGGGTGAGGATCAAACCAGCTCTGCTTTACCACCTGGTTTCAATCTGGCAGGGACTGAAGCATCTCAGTTTTCCTCCACGGTATCCCCAACCTATTCTTCTCCATGATTACTGCCTGCTGGGCTTAAAAGGCAATGCGTACCCACCAACACTGAATCATAAAGTATCTTGAGTTGGAAGGGACCCATAAGGATCATCGAGTCCAACTGGGACTCAACTGGGAAGATCTTCCTGGTCCCTGGGAACCCACCAACACTGAATCATAAAGTATCTTGAGTTGGAAGGGACCCATAAGGATCATTGAGTCCAACTGGGAAGATCTTCCTGGCCCCTGGGAAGACTTGTTACTAGATGAAGAGACACTGCATCCCAGCGTGGAAGATGATTTCCCGCTGTGCTATGGATGCAGAGTTGGACAGTCCCTGCTACGTTTGAAGCTGGACCAGCAGACCTTTCTTAAAGGAAGGTGTTTCTTTCCCAGCAGCCTCCCTATCAGTGACTTAGGACTGAGACTTAGACTTGTGCAGTCAGTATTTCATTTCATACAGACTTGCTTGAAGCCACCGTCCCTAGTCTGGACAGCCCTGGCCTCAAAAGGGAACAATCATTTTCCTATCTTGGCGCTGGCAAAATGTGAACTGTGTGGTCAAACATCCCCAGGAACCTGGTTCCTGCTAGGTCAGAAGTTATTTCCCCAGATCCAAAGGTGTGGATCCAGAAGACTCAACTGCTGTCCAAACTCTTTGGTGGCTTCATGAGATCCAGCAATAACAGGGAAGCCCATAGCAAACCTGTATGCATCCCCCAGCCTGGGAAATCCTCTGCTGTTGGCTAAAACCAGAAGCTGGAGAAGGGACTGGACCTAAGGACCCCCGGGCTCAACAGAAGAAGGGAGTGAGATGTGATCCAAGCAAACTTTTGGTCTTTCCAGACACAGCAGCGATGAAGATGCTACCACAGACATCAGCCATGGGAGGAGCAGCAAGGATGGACAGATATTTAGAGAGACGCGTCGAGTTGGGAAGACCTTGGGAGGTTCTGCAAGAGAGAGGAAGGAACAAAAGCAGGACCAGAGCCCTACAAACAGCTCATAAAATGAGCAGCCCCAGAGGTTATCACCTGAGATGTGCTGGGTCTCCTGCTTTGAGGGTGGTGCTGTCGCAAGCAGGATTAGGAAGGGAGCAAAAGGTGATCTCGGTATTTACTCGGGAACCTCGCAGAGCTAAAAAACAAACTTCCTGGAGCTGCGTGACTCCCAGGTTCCTTGCTGCACACCAGTACCAGGACAGCACAAGCCTCTGCAGAAGCAAACACGAAGCCCCCCCGGGGCTCCTGAAGGGTTTCAGACCTGCAAGTACAAACATCGCTCTGGGAATGCAGATTAAAAACAACACTCCCCCCTTCGTGTTACCGGAGCCAGCCCCTGGGGTTGCAGACCCACACACCAAACCCACCTCCTGGAAGCCCCATTTATTCTCCAGGGCTGGTGGTGTGGCACAGCGGGGGACAAGGACCGAAGGGGATGGGGCAGGCAGCGTGCGCCAGCGGTTCCTGCAATGGAAATTACAGACCGTGACAGGCTGGGTTTAATTTACCACCGACGTATATTTGATCTGGAGTAGAAATACTGGTCAGAGGGAGGTACACAGCCATACCTGAAGAACAGGCTTGGCTGGCTCACAGCCCGACCTGCTCCTGGGGATGGAGAGCAAGGGGAAGGAGGTTTACTGGCACCCGAGGAGGTGGTCCAGCCCTTGGGGAGGGGGCACCATGGCCGAGAGGCACGTAC
The DNA here is from genome assembly GCF_000690535.1 of Cariama cristata. Lineage (NCBI taxonomy): Eukaryota > Metazoa > Chordata > Aves > Cariamiformes > Cariamidae > Cariama > Cariama cristata. The sequence goes on along the minus strand of NW_009622434.1, from coordinate 68,481 downwards.
AGAGGAGCTTTCGAGACAAGCAACAGCCGAGCTGCAGAGCGGGATGTGACACTGCTCACCCTCCGGCCAAGGCCACCAGCAGCCCTCCAGGGAAGCCAGCCACATCCAGAGATCAGGAGTGAGGTCAGAGTGGGATGGGAGAGCAGGTAATTTATACTGAAGATGATGGCAGAGCTGTGTGTCAGCCTGAAACCATCCCTGCCATGGTCGGCTGCCCACGACCAGCTAACCTGAAGCAGAGGATGTTTCTATGCACAGGTGACTAATAAATACATTAAGCAACTCTGTCGTGCTCTCTATCCCATGTGCAAACCCAGTCAATCAAACCTCTTGCAGGGCAATGGCAAGGAGGAAGGTGAGTTCTGGAGGAAGAAACGGGAAGGCAAGCTCTGCAAGGCTGCAATTGCACCGTGAGGGTGATTGCAGAGCCTGGAAATTAGGAGGCTGTGGTTTTGGCAGGCTAAGTCTTTAACAAGAGCAGAGAGGAAAGCAGAAAGCTCCTCTACTTTTAAGAGTGCTGTAAGTGAACAGAGGAGCGGAGGAAATGCTTTTAAATGAGCCGCGGTGGTGCTCTGTGTCACATCCCTTAAACAGCCACTTTCTTTTCCTCTGCCTTTTCTGTTTTAAGTAAGTCTTGTTTATAATTAGGCCACTTGAGTCTCACCATCAATTGAATCTCTGCTGTAATAGACCAACGGCTCTTCGGTTAAACTAGGGATGACCCTGCGTGTGGATTATTTTGGTGGGTCCCCGTATTTTCCACAATACCTTTTCCACCTCTCCTTTCTCTGTAACAGCTTTCAGAGATGCCAGCCCCGAGGTGTCATGTTTGGGGCCTTTTGCTCAGCAGATTCCAGAGAAGAAACTCTGATGGCTGGTAAAAAGGAGGAGCTGGGAGATTGGAATTAAGATTATTTATTCCACACCCTCCCCAACTAGTCATTTGCATGCACAATAAACGCTGCCCCACCATAAACAAGAGCGATCGCAGATGATGCTCAGTGCGACGTGGGTGCTGTGAATAGCAGGGGTCAGCACCCAGCAGGGCTGTGCCGGTGAGGACCCCCCAACCCTCACACCCTCCAGCCACCACTGTAAAGCCCTCCCGGCACTCTCCAAGTACAGTATTCAAAATAACCGGCTGTTTGTAGTCAGGCCAGAGCCACGTCCTTCACTGCAGGATGTGTTCTGCAAACCCAGAACAAAGAGACAGTCCTTGCCTCGAAGGATTTGCAATCTAAAGCATCAGTATCCTGTAGTAAAAGCAATTAAACGAGGCAGACAAGGATCTGACTGTGCCATTCAAAGCAGCATTGCATTTCCTTGAAATTGCTTCAAGTGATCACGATGAGACAGTCTAATTTAACTCTGCCCCCTGCCAATAAACTTTACAGTCGGTAAATATTTCAGGAACAGTGCCCCTAAGCAAGACTTCTGCAGCCCAGAAAGGTAGAGAGTCAAATATTTTTGTAAAATTCCTTAACCCTGATTCCTCCATGGACCTACATACCCAGGAGAGACAGACTTCTCCAGCCTCTCCTGTGCCTTGAAACTGGTTGCAGGGCAAATCTGTTATTTCACACCAAAAAGACTGAACCCAGCAGCACCAAAACCTGCTGCTGCTCGGAGGTGTGTTGTTAAAGCCCTGGTAGCAGGTCTACAGAGATGCCATCCTAAGGGGTGAGGGGGACACATGCAACTCAATCAGCCCTCAAACAGCTCGAGGAGGGTCCTACCCAGAAGGATATCCCACACCCCGGCTGCTGGCAGGTGGCACATGCCAGCATCGGGAAGAAGGTGGTGACATCTCAGCATCACCTACCTCACCAGCTGCTCTCTGTTGGGTGCAATCCAGAAGCATTGGCCTCCCCAGGAAAAAAAACTGATGGAGAGCTCACATTTCAGCCTCCTCCTTCTGTTGTGAAGGTCTGGCAGGTGACGTGTGAGATGCATCACCATGAACGATGCAGCACCCTCTTATCTTATTCACTCCCGGTGATGAGTCTCTGCTCTCTGACGGAGAAAGGATCAACATGACTACAGAGTCCCCACAAAAGCCCCAGGAAGGGGCAGAAGGACTGAGATGGTCTTCATGGTTTCAGAGATAGGGAGACCCACGTGCCCACATCTATCACATCCCACTGGAAATCTTCCCCTCCTCCAAGAGCTGACGCTTGTCAGATATATTGACCTTTTACCTTGGAAATTATTTTATTTGGCTGTTCTACCACCTCTAAAAGGCCTCAGAGTGCTCTGGCAGCCACCATTCAAATGGAAATTAAAAAAAAAAAAATTAAGAACACAAAAGCTTTAATGAATATTACCCCATTACATGAAAAGAGTTGGTCCAAATGTTGTACGGCGATCATAGCTCTGATTTGATCCCTCCTTGATCCCTCCCGAAGTTGTGGTAAGGACAGTTAAACCACGAAATTTGGATGCTTGTCAGCTTCCCTCTGGAAAAAAGGTTAAATTCAATAAAAAGAGGATAAGAGAGAGTGAATTCAGCACATCCCATTCCTAATATCTGGCCACAAGACTGTACTCATACTGCTGCAAGTCCTGAAGCTCTGGGCACTGTTAAATATGGAATGAAAGTTATGTGTTTGCAAAGAAAATGGTTCAGTTTCAACTAATATGCAGCAAAATATTTTTATTATACTATATATTGACTTACTTAATGATGATGGCAACAAGAGTGCCAACAAAGTTGCATAATCATCTGATTTTTTTTTTTTTTCCAACTACTTAGAAGTTTCATAAAAACTTGTTTGGTTCTAAATCTTCCAGATTTCCCTGACACTGAGAGTGTGCGCGTGTGGTTTGGCTGCCACTGTGTAAGGGTCAACCCACTAAGTAAAACAGCCTGAATTTCAATAAGCAGCAAACCAAAAACAAACCAATAAAACCCGTTCTCCTCGCGCTGGACACGAGGCAGAGGCGGTTGTGAGTAAGACACTGAGATTTGGCAGCCACCAACCCCTGCGGACACGCGTTTTGTAGAGTTCTACTGGAAATCGGGTTTTACAGACCCATTTTTGCATGCCCAAAGCAGTTCAGATCTCTTCTTTCCCTTCCTCCTCCTCCTCCTCCGCTGAGGCTTTCCCCAGGAGAGATCACTGCCACACGCTCTTTACATCCCCATGCAAATGACCTTTGCGGGGTGCCTCTTCCCATGGGGTTCACTCCAGCGTTGACGTTTAGCAGCTAGAAGCCCAAAATTAAGGTGAAGACTTGGCCATACTTTGCTGCTGGCAGCTCCAGCTCCATCTCAGGCTGTAGCCCGAGAAGAGGACCCGGGCGACACGCAGGGCAGGATGGAAAGCTGCGATGTCGGTCCTACAACAAGTACTGGAAACTTTCTGTTTGGAGAAGCTGGAATAAAAACAGCAAGAAGGTTTTTGATCACAACAAGATCCTCTCCTAACTCTGAATGTGCAGTAGGGAAGGGCTGATTTTGAGCTGGTATCAGCATTAGCCATTTCAAATCAAAATGTATTTGTTTTCCTTGGAACAGGCAAGTCGAACTGGAACAATGGCTGGAACTGACATTTTGCAAGGGAAGATTTTGTTTCATCTTGAAAGGCTGAAACACCTTGAAATATTTTCCAATGGAAACGACATTTTGTTTCTGTTGATGCACATGGGAATCATCCCATCACAGTT
>NW_009622434.1:47628-64772 GCF_000690535.1 Cariama cristata | reverse complement strand
CCGAAGACACAAGTGGCATGGACGGAGAGTGATGGAGAGCCACCCAACCATCACGTCCAGGGCCACCGAGAGCAATCCAAGCAGTCACCATGGGCACAACTCATAAAAACATCCTTTTTAATGGGGAAAACGGAGGGGCAAGACATCCAGTGAGATCCGTTTTGGTCTGCATGAATGAATTATGAGAGGAGCAATAAGAACTTGAGGCAAGGCGAACAAATAAATAATCCGCCTATAATCTAAATGGGCTATGAGCAAGAAAAAACTAGGCGCTAAAACGTGACAAGACCTCTCGTTTCATAAAATAGGTAAACAGGAGAATAGTTTTTAAAGCTCTCTGATTTCTACCTGACAGGAGGACGCTGCCTCTTGGCATCTCCTCCTTGGGCTGCTGGAGGAGATGAGCATGGGAGCAAGTCCCTACGTGAGTTGTGTCCAGGGGCACTGGTGTAAGGTCGCTAAAGTTGAAGAGATCCTGTTTTAATTTTTGTGCAGGTACCAAAGGAGTACTGGATAGATGTCAAAAATCCTGTCCGTTTTCCATAAAAAAGCGGGGGGGGAAAGGTAAATGATAATACTTCGGAAATCTGAGTCCTGCTCTGTCGTAGTCTCAGATTTCTCATACCTGGAGAGCTTGAGAAACCTCAAACCACTCCCATCTCAAATCCAGACAAAAAGCCCTATTCTTGAAAAGCTTCATCAACAGAGGAAAGTTTCAATCTCAGGTTGGCTGCAACATTTCCCTTTCACAATTTCAAAACATTTCCTTTAGACCACAGCTTTTTTAGTACTATGGGATTAGCTCACATTCCTAAACAATCATTTCAGAGCAAAGTAATCTGCCACTGTTTCCTTTCACAAATGGGCTGATGACTCTGAAACTTCTTTGTTTTTTCCACATTCTAAACGAATGTGAAAAGTTTTGGGTTTGAAACAAAATGTGCCTTCTCTTCGTTTCTTTTCTACCAGAGGAAAAAAAAAAGCTTTCACAAGTCCAACAGGTCAGAAACAGGACCCTTTCTTTCCCGTTCTCCTTTACATTGTGAGAACAAACCAAGGGGTTCCCAAGATGGGGAGATGTTTGGGGTCTATTTGCAACAGGTTCAAAACCAGCCTGTTCACACAGCCAGCACCTTCCTCCCTTTAGCGACCACTTCTCTCAATCTGGATGCTCTAAGTGAACGTCGATGGCAGGATACAGTCCTCTGGGCGTGGTGTGACCCCACGGAGAGAGGATCAGAGCTGGGGTTTGCAGGAGTGGTGGACCCGAGCCTTGGCATGCTGCTGTCCCCAGTGCACTCGTAAAAAAACCAGAGATTTAAGACACTGCAGAGTTTCTTTTCCCGCTTTCATTTTCCTTTTCTCAGCACATGACCAAGGTTTTGGTCAGCATCTGAAGTTCTCGGTACCCCCAAGAAGAAGCTGTCCCGAGTCTTCCCTGAAAACCACGCCGGTTGCGGTGAGTGCGGTCACGCTCTGACACTCCCCCAAGAACAGTCTGACGGAGAAAATGCTTTTGCTCCCAGACCTCCTCGTGCCTCATGGACCACCGCGTCTGCTGTTGCAGGGCCGGCGGAGGGAGTGACTCACCCACCACATCCTTGGACCGAGTCCGGCCAATGCAGTCCACTACCGCATGGGTTTCAGCACTACCAGGCCAGCTTAGATTTAACGTCAGCGGAGAAACCTGACTATTTATAGCTGCTCCGAGAAGAGTAACCATCACTGATTGACATTCAAACAAGACAGCAGAGCATCAAGAAATAAACACATCTGGTAAAGAGCTGTCAGCTCTGATGATACTTGCCCCATGCCTTCACACTTCACTGGTGCTTGCTTCAGAGCCATCCTGTCAGACGACTGATTGACTCCTCAGCCATGTATGCCTATGCCATGGCTGTTTAACTTCACCCTAGAAAACGAGACAAATATTTACTTTTTTTACAGGTAGATCAGTAAATTGTTCTGACAGCCATCATGGAGCACTCCTACCTAAAAGAACTCCTTTGACCAAGACAGATACCATGTTCCTGATGGGGCTGAATTTTCTCACTTTAGAAATTAGTTGTTTTGAATCAGGAACATTGTGTTCCTAGTCTGTATCTGACAGTTGTAGCTGAACGTTAGGTAAAGGACCTGCCATCAGGTTTGGATCCCAGAGCAAAAGGCATGGTTGAGATGCCACTCACAGGAACCACGCTGGTTGGCTGCACAGAGACCCTGCTCCAGTTCCCGCTCCCCACACAGAGCTGGGAGCTTGAGGAACCGTAAGGGGAGGTATGCTCCAACGTGAAAAGGATGTGGTCAATGGTGGTCCACTGAAGATCACCCAAAGTCAATCATTTCAAGAGTGAGCTGACAGCTCAGGGAGCAAGCTACCTGTTTTCCTTTGGGAGTGGCGTTTTAAATAGTTTCCCCGCACCCTGAGCAAAAGGAGAGGTACAGGAGATGCTGTTCTTTAGAGAAGACACTCCCTTGAGCTCCTCATCTGAAGGGAGGACCAGACACCACCACCGTATGGGTCCGACGGCAGAAGCCAACGCCTGCACTAGGGGGGTTTGGTCAGCATTTAGAATTGCACAACCCGTCTGCAGTTCCCTTCTTTCTTCAGGTCTCCTGGTGGAGCTGGTGTTGAGGAGTAGCTTCATCTGGGAGGGTTGGTCAATGCCTGCTAAGAACGATGGAAATCTGCACGGACACCAATTCGCTTTTTGGGCCCAGCTGTTGAGACCTCTGCAAACAACCTTTGGAACGATGTCAATGGGAGCCATCCCTTCCCAAGTGCTGCCCTTCTTTTGGTGAGGAACCACTGAAGTCCTCATCCCATTCGGCTCACACCCCCTCCTCCATGTCGCCCAAGAGACACCAGAAACCCCACATCCCCGTGCTCCCCTCAGCACCACCAAAGGAGAAGCTCTGACTCACACCGAATGGCACGTTACTCTTGTGAGTTCATTAATTTCAGCGAGGGATCGTTTCCTCAATGCTTGTTCCTGTTGTTTGACCCCTGGCTTTGTTTCTCTTTCTTTTGCAAGGACAGCCGTTGGTCAAGGTCACATCAATGAGAAAAGTCAAGTTGGTTCTGGGAACCGCTTCCTGAAACGTGTCCATCTTATCTGTGCGCCGGTATGCTTCTGAAAGAGCTTCTTGACTGGAAACACTCAACTGGGTAGAGAAACAGGTCATCCCATTCTGCTCCTGCCTCCTCCCTGCTCCTTCGGGGAACTGCTGTAGGAAAGAAAAACTTGTCCCTCGCAGAACAGATGACCAACGGTGGGATGGAGCTCTTCTGGCACGAGGTCTTCATCACGCAATGGCTCCACAGCACCGAACATCGGACAACAGCTTTCCTCACGTGGCTTTTTATTCCTAATTTAAAATAGGACACAATGAGACTGCAAAGACAAAATCAGGGGTTTAAATTTAGGTAGAACAGACTGAGAGGCACCATCGACACTTCCCCTTCCAGCGACAGCACTCCATGGCCAGGAGGAAGCAAACAAACCAGGAAGAGGCCAGACCAGCTGTAGGATAAAGCTGCTGAGAAGACAGCCAAGGAAAGAAGATATGATGATGTCTGTCCCATGGAGACTCTCTGGACAATGACTGACTCATTGCTTATAGGCGGTATCTCTGGGCTCGAGCCGTCTCCCCTGCTAGACCAAGCGAGGCAGGGGTTATAACATAGCTGGAATAGGTGGAGCCCAGTAACGGTTCCTCTCTCGCATGACTCAGGCTGTAAGGCTACCTCCTCCCATCCCCAGAGGCTCTTCCATTTGGGGTCTTCCAGGGACCCAAGCTGCCCTCTTTGACAGCTCCTGATGCCAACAGAAGACCAAAAGGCACCTGGAGACCCACCTCCTTTTCCAGTCCCACCAGGAGATTTGCTCTCAGATGGACACCGCCAACTCAAACTCAGCCCGGGCACAAGTGAGGCAGCAGCGGTGGGAGGGGAAGATGCCGCGAGGAATTAAGACTAAGCCAGTTCCCCTCTGCTTCCGTGAACAGCAGCACGGATCTCGCTCGGTCCATCCAAGCAGCGGGAAGCAGGTTCCTAACTCACTCAAATTAAGAAAAATTAGCGCCTGCAGAGGTTGCTGGTGGGGAGCACGCGCTCAGATTGATGTCCCTGCTGAAAGAGTAGTCTGCTGTTTCTGGTCTGCAGAGCATTGGCTGGCCACCACACACGCGGCCCCATCCCACTGCCGTGTGCTGAGCTCCAGCTGAGTCCCAAGCACCTGCTTCTCCAGCCCTGCCCCACGAGGGAGGAGAGTGGGGCCACGCAGGCGAGCCCAGGGCCAGAACATGCGATGCCACTAACAAGCAGCATCCCCATCACCTGTCAAAGGCTCTCTGCAATTTTTCAGGCCAACGATGGAGCCAGACGGTCAGCACGAACCCTGACTCACCCCTGGGCTGCTGCGAAACCCCACACCTTTCAGACAAACGCACGCCTGGTCCTCTCTGCCTGCCTCCATCACCGTGACGTTCAGCATGAGATCCTGATCCCACCCAGCAGAAAAACAATGGCCTTCAGGGCGGGTGGAGACCCCAGGCGGAGGCGGGTGCAGATACCACACCGCAAAGAGCCGCGGGCCGTGAAGGGACTGTTGTCCAGAGCCTGAACCAGGCTGGGTTAGGATTCAACGCCCTGCCCCTCCAAGGGGTGTGGGAAGACCCAAGGACAGGCACATCAACCAGTCTAGTTATTGACGTGTCCTAGCAGCCAGGAAAACTCTCAGAGGAGACACCGAGGGTGGAATACAAAGCCGGGGATAAGTAGAAACTAGAGAGGCTTTAACAATTCATTATACCTGGCAGACAGAGGGGGAAGGTTGCAGTTTGGTGTGACCACCACCCATTGAATAAGCATCTGCGATGGGTACAAGCAGCAGGTTCCCTGCACTGCAGACGGTGCCATCCTGAAGGACGAAGTAGCTGGGTTTTCTTGCGGTCACAGGGCGGTGGTCTGCCATGTAACGGTCCAGAGAGAGATGTTTGGGAAAATAAGTATTATATCCCTGATAGAAGAGACTGGGCATCTTCCTCACAGGCCATCAACACAAGAGGTGTTGAAAGGGCAGGGGTTCAAGGCTATCTTCCCCTTCTTGCAGAGGACTTTGCTCCCCAGGCAACAAGCCCACAGCCTTTCCGTGCCTCCTCCAGCCTGCACTCTGGAGCCAGCCCTCATCGTATCAGCTCAGGCTTGGTGCAGCCAGGACGTTTCACAAGAGAGCCCGGCAGCACCGAAACGGGAGAAATCATTCTGTAAACAGCCTGCTGTTTGCATCCCCAGCTGGAAGCTGGCCCGGGACTCCTTGTTCTGCAGCGCAGCCCTCCATCGGCAGAGATAAGAGGCTGAGCCACTCACACGGTGCTGAGCGACAGCCAACATCTCTCCTGGAGGGACCAGCCATGGGAACCTCATCTTCAGTACCCAAATCCCTTGTGTGTAGGGCAGCGGGTTGTGCCCCTCACTGAGCCTGTGGGCATCTCCTGGGCACCAGCCGTGAAAGCTGGGGGCTGCATTTCTCCCACCTGCACCGACGTGGGTCGTTCCCTTTCAGGAGGCCATGGCCACCTCCCTAGGTGCTCCTGGGCATGGCCGGGCTCCTCTGCAGGGAAAGAAGAACCTTCTTGGGCAAGCGGTGCTGGGCTGGGGTCACACTGGAGCGTGGGCTGTTCCAACCATCTTTGGGACACTCTGAAGGTATTTAATAAGGAGAATTTGGTCCAGCTACAGTTTCTTGGGGTTGCTGCAGACAAATTAAGGAGCACACAGGGTGCTGCGCATCAGTTGCCAGCTTGATCTTCCAAGCACTGCTGGGTATCGCACGTGGACAGCGCAGACATAAGACCTGGAGTCTTATGTGCGTTTTGATTTGACGTACTCAGTATTTGTATGCGATAAGGTCCTTTTACAAGCAATTTCTCATTCACTGCACAACAACGTACCCTGGCAAATCCTGCCGCTCTCCTGCTCCTGCCATACTGGCCAGGAGCAGAAGGTATCTCTGATGGGTTCCCCATGCTGACATTTCCCTCTGCAGCAGAGTGCCTTTCCACTTACCAGACAACACGACTATTCACAGCAGCAACATCTTCTCACGACACAGAGTAAACACGACATACACAGGGTGCAAGGAGGGAAAGAAGAGCCGTAACTCATTACAGTAGAGCCTTCCCCACTGCACAGTGCCAAGTCTCAGATGTTTCTTACCCTCTTTTGCAATCCATCCCATGAAACCTCACCTGTGCTGCTGGCATCTTCTCGACTCAACAAAGTGCCAGGACAGGGTCTTACTTCAATCCTTCCCAGAGTAATTCCCCTTTTTCTGGGGCAAGGTGATGCCAGGACATCTCCTACCTTCTCCTGCAGCCTGCGGAGCCCAAGAAAAAAGGTAAACAGGACACTCATCGGGCTCAAACAGAGGGCGTGTGCCGTTCATCAAAAAAATGTTTTGGAAAGACTGACTGGAATGCTGGTATGGTTTCCTCTGTTTGTCTGACTGGGGAATTTCCCCTTATTGCTGGCAGGGTTTGGACCAGGACCAGAAGAAGAGGTGGCTGTAGGCTGCCAGGTTGGTTAATGTAGCTGGAGGTATGCATCTGGGTGTTGGGTTTTATTTTCTCCCACCAATACGTGTGTCCGATAAACACTTGTGAGAAGGGTGCTCCTTGGTACGGATTCGGCACTCAGGATGAAAATCAGCGATGGCAGCAGAGAGGTACCCAAACCAAGCATGCACCCATGTAAAAGCAGGACTGAAGAGGCATCATTTTGTCCCCAAATTTAATTCCTCAATTAAATGTGAATGTGCTGAGCTCCAGCACAATGGAAAATACCAGAATTGAGACTCCCCAAAAGCCAAAACTTAAGGAAATCAGTGTGAGCACACATACATTGGAAACAAGCACCATAGATTCAATGAGGGGGGATGGAAATGGAAACCAGTGACCCAGTGTAGTAGAGCAAGCGATGACCATGGATCTACCACCACAGTCATGTTCATGCCAGCTCAACAGTGCAGACAGCATAACACAAATACCAGAGGGGAAATCCCTTCTGTCCCCAGCAGGACATCTGATGGCTTTCCATGACCAGGGTGGGCACCTTCCAAGAGCATGTGCCGTGGGGCTCCAGAGCTTTCTGGTCCTGCCTCCCAGTATCAGCTGATGGTGGCTCCATCCAGAAATGTGATCCTGGACCTGGTCCAGTCTGATCCTGCCTGTCTCCTACCCAGCTGGTCCAACCCCAGGCAAAAGAAGAAAGTGCAGGGGATGCACAAAGGCATGCGCTCCTCACGTAGAGATGGAGCGATAAGGATGTCATCGTGTCTTCGGTCAAGCATTGCGCACCGGCCAATTAAGCCCTGCAGTTTGAAATGCTCATTTCACGTACATTTTGAGCTTTGCCTGCCAGATCAGAAAACCCACTAATGCCAGACTTATCTGAGCTGGCACCCATCACAGACTGCGGGCAAATCACCTCCCCATCCTTCCTCCACTTACCGAACAGGTCAGGGCTGGGAAGACGCACAGGGATGTGATAAGAAATGCCTGCATGCTGTTAGCAGGGGAGGAGATGCAGACTCCCCTGCTGCTGCTCTGGGCTTGTCTCTACCACCGACGGTAGCCGCAATGGCCATGGGCCACCACAGGAATCTGACCCAGAAGACGACATCCCTGTAGGACCTGGGTTGTGAGGCTGCTGCCTCTGGGAAGCAAGAGACTGGAAGCAATCCCAGCAATTTTTTTTTGCTTTGGGAGCGAAAATGAAAACATATCACGGAGACAGACTATTTTAAACTCCCTCCAGCCTCTCTTGCCAAGTCTGGAAGGTCGCTGTGTCGCCCAGGGAGTCTGATGGTCCCTTTCTTTTCCATGGTGGATGGAAATGAGTGCGGTGCGAGCGGGGCATTTTCCCTGCTTTGTTGTTTTCAAGCCATTTCAGAAGCTAAGCGAGTTTCCAAATAGAGGGGTGGATTGGCATCACCTTCATGAAAACTAATTAAACATAATTATTTAGCCTGTTGAAAATATTTGTGCTCCACCAGGAACACCCTGCAGTTGGCTATCAAAAGGCAGGACGAAAGTACTTTTTCCAGAAGCAGGTTTTCATGTCGGTTACTCTGGTGGCTAGAACTTCTCATGGAGGCTTTTTATGCCACCAGAGTCTGCACAACCAACCTGATCCGTGAATTTTTTAGGGTAGGCAGCTCCCTTTCCTACCCAGTTTCATGGGCTTAGGAAATATGGGGAGGTTGGTAGAGCGAGGTGTGCAGCTTCATCCTCACCTTTTGTTTTTTCCCTGAAAGCTGCTGGATTTGGGGGTGAAGAGGAAGAGATTTTTCAGAGTAAGTCGATTCCTCCCAAAACACATTCTCTGCTAGAAAAAACTCCAAAACCATGTTTGCATGCAGGCATGCAAACAACAAACCACGAGTAATTTTGACTAAATCAGTAAGTTTTATCAGATTATCTCAGTTTACAGGGAAGGCCGTATCTCTGAAGCAAACATGGAGCTGTCAGTCCCTGGTTTGGAGAAACAGATGAGCACCGAGCTAAGGTATTAGTTACTAGGAAGATCAAGAAGCCTGGTTTCCAGTGATTCTGTGTTTATATACATTATTTTCCTCCTCTGCTACCCCACAGCTCTGCCTCTGTTTCCCTGTGACCCCCATCTCAGCAGAAGGGACATGCCAGCATGTGACCAGCAATGCTCGGCGGTCCAGGCAGCAAACGCTGAGGAGATCTCCCTCACCTCTCTCTCCTTGGGATGCTTCTGCATCTCTTCCCTCCACTCAGCTGCTCAGTTTTGGGAAGCTGAATTATTCTCAAGCCTTTTGCAACTCATTCAAGGGGATCTCTTGACAAGCACATCCCATGTTCCAGATGGGAAGGGCAAGCCTGGAAGCTCAGGCAGAGGAAAGGGGAAACTGCCTGTGCACGCTCCGGGGCTGCCCAAAACGGAGGAAGCCATGAGCAGAAGGGCTGGGTTCTCAGGACTTGCCACACTCTTCCCAGAGCTGAAATAACGAGAAAAAGGAATTGCATGTCGCAAAACCACTGGAGCACACAGGCAGAGCACACCAGAGAGCAACCTGGCCTTTGGGTTGGGTTTGAGTAACCCTAGGCTTTGCCCAGCAAAACCCCTGGGACTGGGGTGAGCAGCAGCAGAGCTGAAACCCACGGATTCTCAGATCCCAAGCTTTTCACAATCCATCTTCCATGGAAAACATACCACTTTTAATAAAAAGAAGCCTAAAGTCGTCACTCCTCCAACACTAGTGGCTAGTTTGGGACAGGACCTGCTGCAGCCCCATCTTCTCCAGAGGTCTGCAGCCGCACCAGTTCCCTCCAAGGTCACCTCCACCCCATCCCACTGTCCTGGCAGTCGCTGCCTCCTCCCATCCACCTCAACTCACCTCAGGCACAAAACCCCTCTCTGGGCAATAGAAACCATGTAAATCATGGCCGATTCCCTGCATTTTCCTCCTTCTCTGTTCCCAGAGGCTTCACAACAGCCATGCTCAAGTGAAGCCTTGTCTTCTTTGACCGTTGCTTGGAGTAAAAAAGCAAAGCATGCCTGCAGAGGGAAGGAGCCGATGCTCCAGCTCGGCGTATCCCCTCTTCTGGTTGCTCTCCCTGATTACTGCTCCAAGGGCTTTCAGCCAGCTGGCTCGCTTATTGACCGCTGGCTGAGCTTATGGAAGACTTCACATTGGCTCGTTCCTGACAAAGCCCTGTTAAAATCGGGTGAAAATAACACAAAATAATCAGGTTTCTAACACTATTACAAAAGACAACAACTTCCATCTAGCAGTCAAAGGCTTCCAGTCCCTTCTTTAGACCAGCCACCCTATCCTTGAAAGGTGAGGGAGCTCTCGAGGGAGTAGCCAAGCCAAACCTCCTCTCGGGCTCTGCCCATCATCTCTGCTCACCACTGGGCTCTAAGCAGCCCTTAAGCAAAACTGGCATCTTATTACCAGTGGAGATCTGCCCCAGGTACCCGGTAAATCTGCGGATCCTGGTCCCCACGGCCAACCAGGCATTTATTAGAGGTTTGCAAAGCAGAACATAATTTTTCCACCACACCTCAGCTGTTAGGGACAAGCTCTCCTAAACAGGACTGGATTTATAAACAGAGACCCCAGCTCCTCCCCGCACGCCCAGCACAGCATCTTTCCCAAGCCACATGAACCAGGTCCTCGCTGCGGGTCCTCCATCAGCTGCGATGCCGAGCACCGGCTGCAGACCCACTGAGGAAGCCTCTTCCAAGGCAGGTAGGGCTGAGCCAGCCACCACGTGTTGCACGGCCCAGCGCCTTGCTTGCCCTAGCAAAGACCCCTCCATGCCGGCACCCTGAATCCCAGCCACCCACCCACTCTCAGTCAGACAATCCCTGGCTCCTGGGGCCAGTGAAGCAACGGGAGCTCCTTTGCAAGTGGAGCTGAGGGCTTCTCGGGGTTTTTGGGCAGCCTGAGTTTCACAGAGGGGTTTGAGACCACCAGTCCCTGGCCACCAGGGATGTGGCATCTGCCACTGTGACTTGGAGAGAAAGCCAAATCCTGATTAAGACCCCACTATTCAATGGTGGAAGTGATTAAGTGATTCTCCCTCCTGTGCGATCACCAAGCCAAGACTAGCAGCCACCTTGGGGAAGGTGTAGGCTCAGCCCAAACCTAGGCTGGGGGGTGTTTTGAAGAGGGAACAGTCCAAGATCCCCTCAGTCTCTGCAAACCTGGCTGCACCAGCAGCAACTTACGCCCCGCACCGTTCAAGGGGGTTTCAAAAGATGAGCCAAAAAGAAAACCCGAAGCACAGATCCCGCTTCTTAATGGATAACGGGGATTCCAGGGATTCAAGAGAAGACCACACAAGTTCACAGAGGAAGAGGCAATCGCAGCGGTGTTAGAGCTGGGGAAGAGCACCGTGGCCCCTGGTTGCCTGTGAAGAGGAGGGGACAAGGTGGTAGGACCTGGGCTGACCTTCTACGGTTCCCCTGTGGGTAATGTGGTGGTCTCGTGAGGTTGCAGCCAGGAAAGAGGAGCTTTTCTGTCTTGCTGTGCCAAGACCACGCATGCAAGTATCACAACCTTGTCCCTAAAATCCAGAAAAAAGGATGTAAAACAAAGCCAGACCAACTGATCACTTACTTGTGTGTTTTTGCAAACACCTACCTGATTCCCTTCTCACCCTTCATGCCTGTGCCATGAGGTCGGCTGCATCTTTTCAACGTGATCGCTCAGTTCCCTGTATCAGCTTCCCCGATGCTTCGGGCGAGCGCAAATTTTCTAAGTCGTGGATAAAATCACAGCACTTACCAACACCGGTGTCATTAGAGCAGTAAGGTCGGGTCTGTGGAAGCAAGCAGCATCTTTTATTAATATTTCTGAAAAAAAAAAAATAAAAATCAACTCTCCTCTTCTCTTAAGCCTTGTCTTGCTAAAGGTGTGCATGTAACTTCCCATAAGACTTCCCAGTTTAGTTTCTAGGGAAGCTTCTGGTACGCTTACGGTAATTTCCCCCGATTTGTTAATTATGCCAAGATATTCATCAAACTGCTTTCTGAATGGTCAGAACTAGTCGTGGGTCTCCAAAGCCTAGGCCGGGCAGCTGGAGCACGTCCTACACCCAGCATTCATCCCTCGGCTATAGAAATGTGCACGCATGAAGCCTCGGCTGGAATATTAGCTAGAAAATATTGGGTTTGCCACTGACCTCTGGGGCACCAGATGATGCACAGGGGTTGGGCAAGAAGCTAAGGTGATACGCAAGAGGATGCTGTGGGCTCATGCTGTCTTTCTTAAGGCTATGAACTCACATAGTATTTTTCCTAATGTCTCCCTGTTTTAACAAAAGCGATCAGAGGAGTGTTTTTTTGGCGATCAAGGGCAAGTTTTACATCTACGAAGAAAAACTTGAGTTATACATCCCAAACGTACCCTCTAGACCAGAATTTCAAGCCAGAGAAACTCCCTGCATACTTCTGGATGGCTCATTTGTTGGGGGAGGGCTGAATCACAGTATTCGACTAATGACACCGAGGAATCCAGCTTTCTCCAGAAAAACTCAGCATGGCACAACCTCTGTTATTTCCCCTCCTCTGGACCAAGAAACAGTCAATATATTTCCCCGGAGATCTGAAAACTCAAATACTTTGCTGAAGCTCTTGCCTGGTGGCTATCATCCAACTTTCAGTTTCCAAGGCCTCAAAAATATGTAGTCAGGAAGGAACACAGACCAACGCCAGTGGTGCAAACATAACGAAAAGGCAACCTAAGTCAAGACGTTAAGTAATTTGCTCGAATGGTTCCTTACATGCTTTCACACTATCCAGGGGTGCAGGGCAAAAGAAAAGAACTTAGTCTGAGAAGTCAAAGCAGCAGATTTACAGTCCTTTGAGCCTCCTGGCCATGGACTTTCAGCTCTATGCACGGATCTGAAATGGTTTTCAGGGTTTCCACTTCTCAGGTATGACCCAGGTTGAGCTTCAGGACAGTTTCCACCAAGTTGCTCGCTAAGCCAGGAAACAAACAAACAAACAAACAAAATCCCTTCAAAGCTACTTACGGTAAGTCCCGGCTTCCTCTTCTTTTGTCTCCTCATTCCTCAGTTTGCTCTTTTTTTTTTTTTCAAATGAGAAATATTTAAGGACATTAAAGCTAGTCCTGCCGAGAAGCCAAGTCCAGGGGTAGAGCAGCTTGTGCCAGAGAGGTGGCTGCCGCCGAGCAGCAGGGCGAGAGTCATTTCCCCTTGCAGGAAGGGTTGACTGCATTGACCAAAGACCTCAAGTTGCTTGGGAGCACAAGTCCCGCAGCAGAGCTAACAGGATTTCCAGCTTGGAGAACAATTGCCATCAGGATGTGTCATTAAGGTCACAAGTGGAAGCAGAAGCGCCAGAGGCTCAGCCTGAAAGCTGTGGACTCCCCAGAGAGCCTTTTCTAGGCTCCAAAGCTAAGCGAGGCTTTGCAAGACAGACGCAGAAGACTCGGACCATTCCTGCAAGCAGCAGCAATGGATGCTCAGCCTTCTGCAGTGCAGTGAGTGCAACGCAGATCACCCTTTACATCTGCTGATGCGTGGAGGAGGGATCAAGTCCTCAGGAGACCTAGGGTGTTGCTCCCATAACTTACTGTCCAGGAGAAAAGCAGAAGAGTTGAGCATAAGTTGGCATAAAATGACCTGGGCATGGCTTCCAGGGAGCATCCTGAAACGCTCCCTTGAGGAAGGACAGTGATGTCCAGAGCTGGCGCAATCCGGACAGGGCTGAACAACTTCTTTAATGATATATAATAAAGTAAGGCACAAAACACACCTCAACCCTAGGCCTTGAGACAAGAATGAAAGGAGAGCAGTAGTCACCCAGCAGTAGGGACAACATCCAGCTGCCCACGTCAGCGGTCTCAGCTGGCTGGAGGGGACCAGGAGCAGGACCAGAAAGGCAGGTGAGATACTTACAGGGTACATAGGGACCCTCAGCACAGGCAGGGCAAGGGAACTGAGCAGCACTTCCCAGCAAGCTGGATGTGTAAGGTGGCATTTTTTCCCCCCACCAGTGATGCTGCCTGACCTGGGTGTGAGTCAGCCAGCAGCTCCCGAGGCTGGGCCATGCCGCAAAGGAGCAGCGTCCCTTGGAGCTGCACCCCCCTCTTCCTTTCTTCTGTTTCTCCCCCCTCTCCTCCTGCGGTTTCAGCACGATGTTTTTCGACGAAGCCTGCAAGCACACGTATGCGGAGACTTGCCCATTCCTCCCGAAAAAGCCCCCTGAGCCATGGGATTGACGTCAGCAGAGCATCAGCTGTCAAACAATGGAGATTAAGGCTTGGCAGACAGTGCCAAGCCATGCGAGCGCATGTGCCTCCCTGGGCAGGTGAGCAACATTCCCCGCCGAGCAGGAACAGGCACATTGCATCAACCCGACTGCCTACACCTGGACACAAGACCTAACCTGATCCCCGGCGAGGGCCAAGTCATGCCCAGGCAGCTGACGGGGCTCGGCGGTCCCCCTGTTCATGTCCAGCAGGACCCCCCGGGGGTGAGGGCACCCCTGCCCTGCACAGGGCTGGGAGAAGGCAAAGCCCTGGAGTTGGCTGCTCGTGACTCCAGCCCACGTAAAAGGTTAGCCTGCATGCCAAGAGATGTACAGTGCCAGGAACAGGCCTCAGGCGTGATCCCTCCCTGTTCTGCCCAGTGCAGGGACAGAGACGATGACATGCTGCCTCTTGCAGAGGTGCAGCTCAGCCCAAGCCAAGTCCTTGCTCCACACAGACCTCAAGAGGTTCAGCCCTGAGGATCTGGACCAGAGCTTCTCCTGGGGCAGACAGATGTCTGCAGGACATACAGTCCCGACCCGCAGCAAGAGCCTGAGCGTCAGGGAAAGCATGGGACATGGTTGTGCTGGCACCGGCTTTGGGGAGCAGCTGGAGCCTTGAAAACAGGATGGGAGCTGCTCCCAGTTGTCAACCTTGACCATCCCGGTCCTGGTTTTGCACCCTAACGCTCCCGCTCCTGCTGCTGGCCTCCTGCCAGCAGGGCTGCCGGGACCTGTCTTTTGCCAAAACAAAGGTAGGAGAACCGCAAACACAGAGGTCACCCAGCAGTGTCTACGGTAACTCCTTTCCTCACTGCTTTGTTCTCAGGCTGGGCTTGACCTGGACCTGGCTGGGGCTGGGAGTCCTCAGTGGCTGGGACAGAGGACAGGCAGAAACACCCTTGTAACCAAAGCTGAACCCAAACCGAAGAGCAGAGCACCAGCCTTCCTCCCGACCTTAACTCCTAACCAAACAAGCAAACCCAGGAGGGCACCTGAGGTTAAAGAAACACGATCTACAACGCCCAGAGATACGAATACACAAGGATTTGACAGTTCCAGCACGAACGACAAATCCTCCTGGGCTCATGCCCTGCTTGCCGGGAAGATCTCCCAGCTTGGGGTGTCTGCAGCACAGGCGGTGTGCCCGCTCCTGCTCCAGCAGCTTGCTGACGAGCTGCATCTCGCCAGATGCACGAGGAAAGCACCTGGATCACCCAGGCCAGACAGACGTCACTGCCTGGGGACAAGAGTACAGCACGCCCGTGGACGTGGACAACCAGTGTCCAAGTCCTGCCCTCTCCTTCTGCACCAGGCTGGGAACCCCCAGACCCCTGGGGCAGCAGCAGGAGAGCCAAGCTGTGGTCTTTCCTTGCTTGCGCTGCCCAGGGCTCCCGTAACTCACGCTACCCACGGGAACAACCTTTGATGAGGTCCTGCCACTAATGACGGTGACATTGCAGAGTGATGCAGGCTGGCCCGTGCTTTCCTGAGGAAGAGGAGGAGAGGAAAGCAGCGGGGCAGAGCCCACAGCAGCTCAGGTGGACCAAACCCATAGCATCCTGCCCCAAAGACCCCAAGCTCTTCGGAAGGACATGCCCTTCAAGGAGCAGCCCTGAATGCCACCATGCCCTCACACCTCAGGGGTTAACGAGGCACACAGCTTGGAAGAGCAATTAGTGGGTGGCTCGCTGCTCTCCACGAGTTGACTCAGCTGATCTGTGAGTCTCAGGGGATGCACCCCTCTCCCACACTTGCCTTCCCCAGCTTCAGGGACCAGGACAGGTACAGAGAGGTCAGGCTCCATCCAAACTGGCCATGTTTGCTGGAGTCCCTGCCCTACAGCCCAGCCTAGCTGGGGTGGACTTCAAGAGGTCCACTGAAAGCAGAAGGCAGAGGTGGCCAGGCAGGAGCTGCACCAGGGACAGCAGTTTCTCACGAGCTCTGTTGATTTCTGCGCCCCAAGACAGGCCCCTGGTCTGGTGGGACTGAAGAGGCCCCTACCCTGCATGCTGCACCTTCTCACGCCCTTCAAGTCAAACCTCCTGGCACGCTTTGCCTTTCACCCAACCTTATCACAGGGCCTGGCCCAGCACAGCCGGAAGGGAGGGGAGTAGATGGCCTGTTGAAGTCCTTCCCATTTATTCTCCCTCAAGATGCTGTCAAAGGAAAACCCTTGAGGTC
Source organism: Cariama cristata (assembly GCF_000690535.1). Taxonomy (NCBI): domain Eukaryota; kingdom Metazoa; phylum Chordata; class Aves; order Cariamiformes; family Cariamidae; genus Cariama; species Cariama cristata. The sequence continues at coordinate 48,772 of NW_009622434.1, read as the reverse complement.
ATTGTTCTATTTTCATCAAGCAAGGGCATCCAGCACGACCCACGTTAGGAGGGGCTGTGCTGAAGGCAACCACTCAAGGAGAAAGGTCTGACCAGATGGAACAAGCAACCCAGAGTCGACAACCACATCCATATCTCACCCACTTGCCAGGAATATCTGTCCATGGCTGATAACATACCGTAGATGCTTCGCATCACCCCCAACAAGAAAAAACAAACCAACTAACCCACCCACCCAAACCCACTGTATTTGCCCTCTGCAACCCATCCTAGCAGGCCACTTGTCCTGGTTTGGCTAAAACAGGACTCAACTCATCAGGAATTGTGCTTTGCAAATGTCAGCAGTCAGTGGAGATGGTGCTGGAGAGACTCACACCCAGATGGCCTTGCAAGGAGCTCTGCCGTGCCCCAGACACCCCATGCTCGATGTGCACCAACAGGTCAGGCTGCCTTTGCCACCCCAACAGGGGATGGCCCATGGCATCGCAGCATGCACAGGCAGGCAGATGGCCAAACTTCTGCCCACCACGGCTGTCACCACCCTCCCTGTAGAAAAGGCTCTGACAAGATTGTTCTGGAAATCATTAAAAAAATGGCAGTTTCGACACCATGGCTTTTTTTTGTCCTGAGCTTCTCAGTCAGGATGTTTCCAACCTGTGCCTGGAATGTCCCGAGGGCTTCGCTAAGACAACCAACTTGGAAGTGTCCGTATTCAACCCCAGCTTCTTTAACTGCTTGGTGCTGTGCCGCTCCTCTTCCAGGGCCTCAGTCCCACCGACGTTACTGCATCAGAGCTATCCTGTCCCAGCAGGTTCCCCCGAGGGAGGTGGGATGGCAACAGGAATGGACAATACCATGAGTCAACAGCCAGAAACGTCATCAGGGCTGCTGGCCACCACCAAAGCCTGGGGTGGTGGGGAAGGCAACAGCAGAGGAGCAGAGCTGCTGACACAGCTGTAGCTGCCACCTCCTCTTCCAGCCATAGAAGTAGTGCAAAGGAGCACTGTGCATCTTCTGGGGTCCTAGACCACCAATGAGATGCACAATAAGGACACTACCACCATGACTTGGCCATAAGTGAGAAAACTCAAACAGAGCCATAAGTAGAGGCCCCAATAAGAGACACATTATAGCCACAAAAAAAA